>NW_023010040.1:55196-76474 GCF_902201215.1 Prunus dulcis
TGTTGTTCCACCTGAAATTAGGATGATTTCTCCATCCCGGATTTTACGTGTTTGAATAAGGATCATTTTGAGGATTCCTTGCTTGAAGGGCATTTGCTTGTTCTAGCATGTGCTCTGCAAAAGATTGGTCTTGAACTTCCACTTTGTTTCCTAGAGGGCCAGTCCCTGCCTGTTGAAGCAAAGAACACATAACATCAAGTTTTGCAGCAATCTCATTATTTGTACTTACCTCAGAGACCACAGCTTTCATAGGAGCTCCTCTTCCTTTATTGTGGCTCCATTGTTGAGAGTTAGCACTCAAGGATTCAAAAAGAGTAAAAGCCTCATCTGCTGTTTTGTTCATCAGTCCTTCTCCACTTGTTGCATCTACCATCATCCTTTCAGAATCTAGCAAACCTTCATAGAAAGATTGCATTTGCATCCAACTCTCTATGTTGTGGTGTGGGCAAGAACTTATCATCTCCTTGTACCTCTCCCAACATTCATGAAAAGCTTCTCCTTCCTTTTGTGTGAAACCCAGAATTTCCTTTCTAATCTTGTTAGTCTTTTGAGCCGGAAAAAATTTCTGCAAAAACTTATTAGAAAGCTCTTCCCAAGTATGAATTGAAGCATTAGGCAAAGAGTATAACCAAGACTTAGCTTTATCTTTTAAACTGAATGGGAATAGCCTCATCTTAATTTGCTCATCATCAAGGTTTTGAATTTTGATCGTAGCACATATTTCAAAGAATTGCTTAATATGCATATAAGGATCCTCAGTGGTATTACCATAATAAGTTGGAAGAAGATGAATCATACCACTTTTAAGCTCAAACCTGTCAGCTGTGAGTTGAGGATAGACAATGCATGAAGGTTGATCGGTGACTTTGGGAATGGAAAACTCACGCAGGGGTTTTCTTGGTTGGACAACAAGCACACCACCTCCTTCATCATTGTTGTTGTTCGGAATCTCTGCCATGTTGCTTGAACCTTCAGATTCGTAACTTTTAGATTCAGCGCTTGAAGAACTATAATTCCTCCTCAAACCAGCACGTACAGCAGCAGTTCTTGGTGAAAGTGGCTCAGGAGAACTTTGCTCCTGGTCAGATTCGGACATGCACACACCAAGGAAGTCAATTCAGTGCTTTCAATGGAGATAACAACTAAATACAAAAACTGAATACTAAAAGAAAAACCAATGAAAAGAAACAAATGAAACAAACAAAAACAAAACAATCAAAGTAATCTAACTATAGCACCATCGTTACCGAATCACCGGCAACGGCGCCAAAAACTTGTTGAGCCAATTCTTAACAACTAAAATGAGTTATTAAAAACAGCAACTTTAATTCTCGCAAGTGCACGAACCATTTATAGTATAGCTTATGTAAATATGAGGTCGATCCCACGGAGAATGGTAACTTGGTTCCAAGTTAAATTACTTAGAATGCTAGAAAAACATAAAACAAAGAAACTGACTAACTAGCTAAAGGCAAGGTCGAATTCAACAATGCCTCTTGCACTCAAGGTCTAGGACAGAATCCTAGCACCACACACACACTCGAAATGGGGGGTTTTGTTGTTGAAATGAAAAGAAGAAAGTGAAATGAAAGTGCTCGAAAGTAAACACTGGCAGCAATCAACAAGTTGTGAAACAATGATTGAGAGGTGTTAGAGCCTTGGAATCCACCACTAGTTTTCCTATCCAAGTTATGAATGCATAGAAATTGACTCAAGCTTCATCAACAATAGATTATCGCATACAAGCCTATGGTATCTAGGTGCGGGATGCATGATTCTCCTAAGGCATGTGATTATGCATGGTATCTACACAACACGTGATCTCTAATATGCAACCTAAGCATGGTATCTACTTAGAATAAAGCATACAAGAGTCATTAAGCTCCTTGAGAATATGATAATCACACAGGTCCTAGAACATGGTATCTGTCCTAGTCAACCTATGGTTATTAACCCCTTGAATGATTCTTAGGCCATTCATGTGTTGCTTGTGAAAGGAGAGTAGAATTGGTGAATCTAAACCCCTTCCCAACCTGTGCTAGATGCATAAAATCCTAGTTAGCTACTCCAAGAAAACATACATCAAGCACATAATAAACTGGAGATTAACAACTTGATAATAAAAGCAGGGAAATCAATTAACTATAAAATCATCCATAACATTGAATATTCATGACTAGGGCTTCATCCTAAGCCCTAACTAAATGGATTAGTTAGACATAACTATGAATACAGAAAATAAGAAATACATAGATGGGATAAAGAGAGGAGAAGAACTAGATGATGGCAGCAAGGAAGTTCCCAGGACAGCTCCAAGCTCCCTTGATAGCTCCAAGCTCTCTTCTCTCTTTGTGGTGAATCTGAATGTGTGTATGAGAGTAATGGATGAAGTGAATGTGTGTGTCTGCCCCTCCTCTTGAATGAGTGTGCAACTCTCTATTTATAGAGTGCAATTTCGTCCTCCCCTTTGGCTGGTGAAGCACACCTCTCTTAGCTGCTCCCAACTGCTCCAGCTGACCCATACTTGGCTGCCCATGCTTGTCTGCCCATGCTTGGCTGCCCATGCTTGTTGTCTACCCATGCTTGCCTGCCCATGCTTGTCTACCCATGCTTGCCTGCAGCTGACAAATACATGTGTGGCTGCCCATGCTTGGCACATGGCTCTAGGGATGTAGCCACATTAAAAGTGATGGCAGCCAACATGACATTTCTGTGGACTTAGTTCAGTCTTTGATGTGCTGAGGGGTACAGATATATCCAATTGGGCTGAAATTTGGATATGTTATAATAGACACCCATTGGAAAAACTTCTATCAAGGATGTCTCCCCATCCAACTTGTGTAAGTTGCTGAAATGGGGCCTGCAAGATGACCTACGAAACTGGACTGACAAGGAGTGTGGCTCAAATTGGCTTTGTCTTTAAGCTCATATTCCTCTTGTGCCACTCAGCCCTTAATATGCATGAATTGTATCAAATGTCATCCCCTTGCTGTCTTAACCTACAAAACACACAAACATAGGTAAGAGACTCAAAATAAAGAGAAGCTAAACAAATTACTAAGCAAAGAAGGCATGCAAATGTGTGAAATTATGACCTTATCCAGATGAGCAGATTAAGATGAGGCTATTCCCATTCAGTTTAAAAGATAAAGCTAAGTCTTGGTTATACTCTTTACCTAATTCTTCAATTCATACTTGGGAAGAGCTTTCTAATAAGTTTTTGCAGAAATTCTTTCCGGCTCAAAAGACTAACAAGATTAGAAAGGAAATTCTTGGTTTCACACAAAAGGAAGGAGAAGCTCTTGCCCACACCACAATATAGAGAGTTGGATGCAAATGCAATCTTTCTATGAGGGTTTGCTTGATTTCGAAAGGATGATGGTAGATGCAACAAGTGGAGAAGGACTGATGAACAAGACAGCAGATGAGGCTTTTACTCTCTTTGAATCCTTGAGTGCTAACTCTCAACAATGGAGCCACAATAAAAGAAGAGGAGCTCCTATGAAAGCTGTGGTCTCTGAGGTAAGTACAAATAATGAGATTGCTGCAAAACTTGATGTTATGTGTTCTTTGCTTCAACATGCAGTGACTGGCCCTCTAGGAAACAAAGTGGAAGTTCAAGACCAATCTTTTGCGGAGCACATGCTAGAACAAGCAAATGCCCTTCAAGCAAGGAATCCTCAAAATGATCCTTATTCAAACACGCACAATCCGGGATGGAGAAATCATCCTAATTTCAGGTGGAACAACAATCCAAATGTGCAACAATCTCAAGGACCTCCCCCAGGATTCCAAACACAACAAAGGCAATTCCAGCAAGCTCCCCAACAAGTGCAAGAGCAAAGGGGTGATCAAATGGGAGAATTGCAAGACATGTTCAAGAAGTTCATGGGGCAACAAATGCAAACCAATCAGAACCTTCAAAATGCAGTGAACAAGCTAGAAGTGCAAGTTGGGCAGATTGCATCCTCCTTGAGCAATAGAGCATCCGGAACATTTCCAAGCCAAACGGAGGGGAATCCAAGGCATTATGAGCAAGTTAAAGCAGTACACATCTTGAGAAGTGGTAAACAAGTTGATAATAAGGTTGGAGATGCCAATGAAGAGCAAGAAGATGGAGAAAACGTGGAGATCATTCAGCCACCACATGGGCAGCCCACAGCTTCCAACAAACAGTCCATCAATGCTCCTGGAAAGAGCACAGGCCCTAAGGTATCATCAAATACTAATCAAGTTCCAATTTCAACTAATGCTTTTAGGCCTATTGCACCCTTTCCCAGCAGGTTATCAAAGTCAAAGAAAGATCAAGGCTTGGATGAGATAATGGAAACATTCAAAAAGGTGCAAATCAACATCCCATTGCTCAATGCTATTGCTCAGATTCCAAAGTATGCAAAAATTTTGAAGGATCTATGCACTAAAAAGAGGAGATTCAAAGAGCATGAACAAGTTGCATTGAGTGAAGAGGTAAGTGCCGTCTTACAAAGAAAGCTGCCTCCAAAGCTAAAGGATCCAGGTTCGTTTTCTATACCTTGCATTGTTGGTGATTTCAAGATTCCAAAAGCTTTGCTTGATCTCGGTGCATCCATTAACCTTATGCCATATCATGTTTATGAGAAACTTAACCTTGGTGAGTTGCAAGCCACACCTGTGAGCATTCAATTGGCAGATAGAACTATTCGGTACCCCAGGGGCATTCTAGAAGACGTTTTGGTGAACGTAGAAGGTTTAATCTTGCCAGCTGATTTCTTAGTCTTGGAGATGGAAGAAGCACCAATTCCTGACAATGAATTGCCCCTTATCTTTGGCCGACCCTTCATGGCTACTGCTAAGACCAAGATCGATGTAGAGGAAGGCACTCTCACCATGACCGTTAATGGAGAAACTGTGGCCTTCAAAGTGTTTGATGCCCTGAAGCCAAATGTTGTTCAAGATTGTTTTCAAATTGAAGTATTTGGTAATTCAGGGAAAGAGAGATTTGATGGCCTTCCTTATTCAGTAGAATCATGCTTGCTGAAAAAAGGAGACAAGGAGGAGCAGGGGGCAGCCCACATGTTCAATGCTCCAATTCCCACACACAAGAAGGGGCTGCCCAAATTTGGAGATGTTAATATTCCAATCATTCCTACAATTCATTGTGATTCTATTCATAAACAGGAAAGGAAAAGAAAAGCAGCAAGGAAGCAATGGAAAAGGAAAACAAGCTTGGTGAACTCTCTTGCATTGCATGAGGTGTCGATTGAGCCCAAACCCCCCCATTCACTATAGAAAGTTGGACGTCCGGCTGAAGACGTGAAACTTAGCGCTTCTTGGGAGGCAACCCAAGGTGACGAGGAGAAGATAGAATATGAGAGGAAGCTTGCTTGCGTCCTAATCGCTTCAAAGGGGAGTTTTTCTGAACTCTAACCTTTCGTTATGTCTTTCCTTGTCTTCTTTCCTTTCATTTATGAGGCATTGCTTTTTCTTACACTCTAAACATTGAGGACAATGTTTCATTTAAGTTTGGGGGGAAGGATTTAGTTAGTTTCTTTCAAATTATCAAATTTTAAAATTTTGAGTGTGTTTAATGGCCAAAAACGCATGATTTTGTGTTTTGTTTTGTTATCCTTCCAAACACCTATGATAAGACTTGGATCTAATACAAATATGGTTTCTCAGAAATTGATAGTCATTGTTTAAGGACTTTTTGTGGTTCTGAGTTAACTCTGTCTTGCATGCCATCCTTGCACTTATTGAGCACTTTGCCAAGTTAGTCCAATTTCTTGCTACTTGGAGATGTTATGCAATTCTACTTATCTCATGATCTTGGTTTCGTACTCTAGAACTTATTTGAATATCTCTTGAGACGTTTTGTTGCCATACAATGCTTAGGAAGTGATTTAGGCCATGTTTGAACCGTTTGAGCTTTTCTAACCATCCCTCTACATGTATTCATCCCTAGTCAACCCATTTGAGCCTCCGTTAATCCTCTCTTTGTGTAAACCATTCCTACCATAATGAACCTCTGTGTTCTTATTCTTACTTATTCTTTGAGCAATTAAAGTTATCTTCAAAAGAGAGTTATAAAGAATGCAAGGTTTTTGGAGCAAAAGTGAATCATTAGTGCCATAACCCAAGTGTTGAAAAGAAATAAGTTTGGGGGTATTGGTAACTAATCAAAAGAGGTAATGAAGTGTGACCAATGTAGTCACGGCCCTAGGGTGTTATAAAAAAGAAGATCATGGTGATCTAGGGTAAAGAGCCACAAAATTAGGCCAAATACACAGATATGAAGGTGCTGAAAGTATGTTCAAAATATGCTCATGTATGTGTTCCTTGCTTGTTACAAAGTTCAGTCATCTCTCATGCTCTTACCTATGCTTTAGTTGTTCTCAAGATGTTGTTATATATCCATATCCCCTCTTCCATTCAACCACTACCCTAAGCCTCATTACAACCCTTGCAAAGTCCTTTTGATCCTTGGTATTGTATGGTATTACTGTGGAGAGCTGATTTGATAATGAGCTTATGGGGTTTGGAATTCTTGATTTTGATAGAAGTGTGTGCGCATGTACTTTTCTGAGTTGCAGGTGTTGTTCTGATTTGGCATTCACACACTACACTTAAGGGTGTCATTGTGAGCTTTGCTTTCTCTTGAATCATGTGTGGAACTTAGATTGTGATTGTTGTGTTTCTTTGGGGCCAATGCTGTGATTCTTTGAGGATATTGTTTGGAAGGCTAGTTGCTTATTTCCTGTTTCCTAAATTGTAGTTTTATTTTGTTTTGCTTGAGGACTAGCAAAATCTAAGTTTGGGGGTATTTGATAAGGTCATAATTTCACACATTTGCATGCCTTCTTTGCTTAGTAATTTTGTTTAGCTTCTCTTTATTTTCAGTCTCTTACCTTTGTTTGTGTGTTTTATAGGTTAAGACAGCAAGGGGATGACATTTGATACAATTCATGCATGTTAAGGGCTGAGTGGCACAAGAGGAATATGAGCTTAAAGACAAAACCAATTTGAGCCACACTCCTTGTCAGTCCAGTTTCGTGGGTCATCTTGCAGGCCTCATTTCAGCAACTTACACAGGGTGGATGAGGAGACATCCTTGATAGAAGTTGTTCCAATGGGTGTCTACTATAACATATCAAAATTTCAGCCCAATTGGATATATCTGGACCCCTCAGCACATCAAAGACTGAACTAAGTCCACAGAAATGTCATGTTGGCTGCCATCACTTTTAATGTGACTACATCCCTAGAGCCATGTGCCAAGCATGGGCAGCCACACATGTATTTGTCAGCTGCAGACAAGCATGGGTAGACAAGCATGGGTAGACAAGCATGGGTAGACAAGCATGGTCAAGCAAGCATGGGCAGCCAAGCATGGGCAGACAAGCATGGGCAGACAAGCATGGGCAGCCAAGTATGGGGCAGCTGGAGCAGTTGGGAGCAGCTAAGAGAAGTGTGCTTCACCAGCCAAAGGGGAGCTCGAAATTCACTCTATAAATAGAGAGTTTGCACACTCATTCAGGGAGGAAGTCAGACACACACATTTACATAATCCATACTCTCATACACACATTCACCACAAAGAGAGAAGAGAGCTTGGAGCTGTCAAGGGAGCTTGGAGCTGTCCTGGAACTTCCTTGCTGCCATCATCTAGTTCTTCTCCTCTCTTTACCCTATCTATGTATTTCTTATTTTCTGTATTCATAGTTATGTCTAGCTAATCCATTTAGTTAGGGCTTAGGATGAAGCCCTAGTCATGAATATTCAATGTTATGGATGATTTTATAGTTAATTGATTTCCTTGCTTTTATTATCAAGTTGTTAATCTCCAGTTTATTATGTGCTTGATGTATGTTTTCTTGGAGTAGCTAACTAGGATTTTATGCATCTAGCACAGGTTGGGAAGGGGTTTAGATTCACCAATTCTACTCTCCTTTCACAAGCAACACATGAATGGCCTAAGAATCATTCAAGGGGGTAATAACCATAAGTTGACTAGGACAGATACCATGTTCTAGGACTTGTGTGATTATCATATTCTCAAGGAGCTTAATGACTCTTGTATGCTTTATTCTAAGTAGATACCATGCTTAGGTTGCATATTAGAGATCACGTGTTGTGTAGATACCATGCATAATCACATGCCTTAGGAGGATCATGCATCCTGCACCTAGATACCATAGGCTTGTATGCGATAATCTATTGTTGATGAAGCTTGAGTCAATTTCTATGCATTCATAACTTGGATAGGAAAACTAGTGGTGGATTTCAAGGCTCTAACATCTCTCAATCATTGTTTCACAACTTGTTGATTGCTGCTAGTGTTTAATTTCGAGTACTTCCATTTCACCTTCTTCTTTTCATTTCAACAACAAAACCCCCCAATTCGAGTGCGTGTGTGGTGCTATTGGCTCAACAGAAACCACAGCTATGGAAGGAGAACAACCCAAAACGTCCCAATCTGCTCCTAAGGCCAAATCTGATTCTCAGGAACCCAATCCATTTCAATTGCATAAAAGAGATGACAAATTTGTGCCATCACATCTTCATCAAGATAGATACATCCCACCTCCTCCATACATTCCACCGATTCCATTTCCAGGCCGTTTGAAGAAAGCAAATCAAGATAAGGCTTTTAAAGAGATTTATGATATTTTAAGTAAAGTTAATATCAATTTGCCCTTGCTTGATGTTGTTAAACAGATTCCTGCATATGGAAAGTTCATCAATCACTTGATGACTCACAAGCTCAAATTTACTCCAAGTGAAGAAGTAAAGCTCAACAAGAATGTGAGTGCTGTGTTGCAAAGGAAGCTTCCACCAAAACTAGAAGATCCTGGCAGCTTTAACATTCCCATTAACATTGGAGATAAGGCGGTTGGAAGAGCCATGTTGGACTTGGGAGCAAGCATCAATGTAATGCCATATTCAGTTTATCAAGCGCTTGGCTTAGAAGGGATAAAGAAAACCTCAATTCGTCTTGAACTAGCTGATCATTCCATCAAATATCCAAGAGGTATTGTAGAAGATATTTTAGTTCAAGTTAATACACTCATTCTTCCGGCTGATTTTGTAGTGATGGATATGGAGGATAACCCATATGTAGGCCGTGTTGATCCCATTCTCCTCGGGCGACCATTCATGGCCACTGCAGACACAATCATCAAAGTGAAAGATGGCACCCTCTCCATGACTGTTTTGGGTGAAAATGTTGAATTTAAAGTGTTTGATGCTCTGTCTCAACCTTCTATCACTCTTGATACTTGTTTTTCAATTGATGTTGTGGATCATGAGGTTTCTTCTAAAATTGTGCAGAAAAAGTCTAATGAGGCTTTGGAAGCGGTCCTAACACAAGAAGAGGAAGATCTCTTTGAATAAGAGTTCCAAGAAGTGATGGCTGCCTTAGAAGTGTTTCAGCCATACCCACCATCCTGTAGGCCACCACTTGAGCCTCTTGCATCATCCTCCACAAAATTGGAGCCATCCATTATCACCCCACCAAAACTAGAACTTAATGCAAAGCTATACAAAGAACGTACCAAGAGTTACCATGACAGGAACATTCAACGGAAAGAATTCACCAAAGGTATGTCGGTTCTTTTGTTTAACTCACGTTTGCGTCTCTTTCCAGGAAAATTGAAGTCTAGGTGGCTTGGCCCATTCACCGTGGTCAATGTATCTCCCTATGGAGCTGGGGAGATTCAAAATCCTAAAGATGGCTCGACTTTCAAAGTAAATGGACAACGTTTAAAGCCATTCTATGAGGGAATGTCAGTTTGAATTCAAACTGGTCATGTGGTGGATCATCTTCCCTTCGTACAATCAAGTTAGCTAATGGCATAATGTCTTGCCAAGACATTAACTA
Organism: Prunus dulcis; assembly: GCF_902201215.1. NCBI lineage: Eukaryota > Viridiplantae > Streptophyta > Magnoliopsida > Rosales > Rosaceae > Prunus > Prunus dulcis. The sequence goes on from NW_023010040.1 coordinate 65,053, forward strand.
AGGCGCTTCTTGGGAGGCAACCCATGTGTTGAAGAATAAGGTGCTTGGCAGCGGTCGACCTAATTGCATCAAGAGGGAGATTCTCTAATACTTTGTCTTAAACTTTCCCCTTATTATTCACATGTTCTCACTCATCCTTGTTATGCTTTAACATTGAGGACAATGTTCAATTCAGGTCTGGGGGGGGAGGTTTTCAATTTTTGTTCATTTGTGTTTACAATTTTCGTTCGCTTGTCACTTTCATACAACCAATGCTATAGAGCTGCCATTGAGATTTTCATATCAGAAATTTTACACTTCACAAAGCTTTTGCTCTTAGAATTCTGGTGGCTAAAGTACCATGCTCAGATTCTTGAAGGAAAATAGTGGAGACTACCCTAGTGAGCTATTTAGAGCCTAATTGCTTTCTTGAGAGGGTTTAAAGTGTTTCTATTCCTCATCTCTACTTATTTTCTTCAATTCAGTCTAAATGATCTCATTGTCCCATTTTGGTTGAATACTAAGGATGATTCTCTTTGCAGATCTCAGGTGCATGCTCTCACCCATGAATGAACTCATTGAAGTGATGCTAGGCTCTGCGTGTATAACCATTTTATGTGCTTTCTTTTCACCCTACCCATTCGTGTGTTCCATCAGCTCTCTTGCAGCCAAACACTACAAGCCTTTTTCTTCTATCACCCTCATAATTCCCCTAACTTTGTATCTCAATAAGAGATATTTAACCTATTATAGCCATACCCTATAGCTTAGAAATATACCAAGGTGTGCCAAGATAAAGTTTGAAGCAAGGAGGTTGCTGCCACATGCCCAAATGTAAATTGGTGCGAATCTATGCAGAAAAAAAAAAAAAAAAAAAAAAAAAAAAAAAAAAAAAAAAAAAAAGAAAGATAAAGAGAAAGTGTTTCGATTTGATCTAAATGTGAAATATAAAGTCTATGCCGGATGATGCTATGAAGTTGCAGCCATACCATTCTAAATCAATGACACCTTGCAGATCAATGAAGAATGCAACCTTGGTATGTTCTTAAGTTAGTTGTGTTCCTTCCAATTCTTCCACTTCCCTTAACCTTAGCCTTTCATTACAACCTTGTGAAAGACCTAGCTGATCTTTGAGGATGTATTCATGGGTGCTGGTATGTATGTGTGTATCTCTATCCTTAGTATTTGACTCCCTTCATGAGATCTAACCAAATATTGTGCTTCTATTTTCATACACTCACTTATGCTTGTTTGAGAGAATAAAACCATAGGTCCTGAGTGATTGAGTGCTAGATGTGAGAATTAGAGTTGAAGCATGTTCTTCCTTCGAGATTTGAGTATGTTTACTTTGAAGCCGTGTGCCTTTGAGCTATAGCTTCCACTTTACACACTTATTGATCATCTATCTTGGTAACTCTATGGTGTTGGATGCATGATTAAAGTTTTCTTTCATTAGTTATTTTCAAAGTTAGTTTTCTAACCTTTTGGTGTTAGAGAGTCAGTAAAACGTTTGTGGGTATCGTTTCTGTTAAACCCTCAGGAGACACAACTCTTCCAATTAGGGATGCCGAGAGGTTTAAAGGCTTGTTGCATATGCACATTGCAATCGAGTTACCTACATAAGTGGTTTAGTTAACTTCTTGTTTTGTTTTCAACTTTATTCTCTTTTGTTTTGCTCGAGGACTAGCAAAATCTAGGTCTGGGGGTATTTGATCAGTTCACAATTGTATATCATTTTGTACCCTTCTTGCTTATGATTTGGTCATGTTATTGAGTCAAATGTGTGCTTTTAATCCCTTTTCTGTTTATCATTCAGTTCATTGGGCCTTACGTAACAATGGTGTCTTTGGATAAGAAAAGATGCAAAATGGTGCAAAAACGAGCAGACTGGGTTAGCAACTCATTTCGGCCTTAACATCTTTCTCCGAACTTGGATTGGCCCAAATAATATGTTGTTAGAAAGATGAGAGTCTGAACTTCAAGATGGACTACTCAAATGCATCAGATAATTAAGTTGAGCCCAATTCGTGAGCCCATATGCACACCAAGCTCAGGATTGAATTTTCCAGTTGTTGAGCCTTGGATACTTTCTTTGAGCCATGTGACTCACCACAGCTTTCCTTGACTTTAGACCTGACATGTTGAGCAATTGAGGGAGCAATTAAGGGAGGTCTTTCCTTGACTTTAGACCTGACATGTTGAGCAATTAAGGGAGCAATTGAGGGAGCAATTGAGGGAGCAATTGAGGGAGCAATTAAGGGAGCAATTAAGGGAGGTGTGTCAGCTACTCAAGTGCAGAGGAGTCACTCCATTCACCAATAATTCACTCAAGCCATCCTATATCACTTCATTCAGCCCAAAATCAGAAAAACAACTCCAACAAGCCTTCCTTCCATTTCCTACGAATTTGTTCTTTCTCTGCCATCACCAACCACCCAAACTCACCCCAAATCACCTCTTTAGTTGCCATACTCTAGACATGAGAAAGTTCTTGGAGTAGAATTAGATGTGGAGAAGCACTTGGAGAAGCCTTGGAAACCACAAGCAACTTCAGAATTGGGTTTCTCTACTCTTATTGCATTCAATATGTTTTCTCATTTTTGCTTAAGTTTCATTTCCATTATGAGTAGCTAAATTCATAACTAGGGCTATGATGTAACCTAACATGAATATTCTGGGTTTATAAGTTGAAGTTTTGAGTTTCAAGTTCGATTCATGATTCATATTCCTATTCTTTATGCTTATCAGTTAATATGCTTGTTTGGATGATTGATCACCATTAGAACTTGTATATTAGCTACCTTGGTTTGAATCAAGAGTAGACACCATGCTTTGATTTGAATTGAACTATGAATAAGAAAAGTATGTATGGACATTCGACAAAAGGGATTAGATACATGCTTGGTTGTTTAAATTGTTCTTCTATGCTTAATGGGTTCCTAATGCTTAATTTAGATTAGACAACAAATGATCAAGTTAGTGAATTAGGAGCACAAGGTTCGGACCAGACACCATGGCCTAATCATACTTTAGCTAGAATCAATCTTTGAATCTGAATGAGACTTGTCACTTGACTCCTTATAACCCAGAATTGAATTGTTATGGTGAATTGAATGCCCTAGTCTCCCAATCTGTTTTCCAACCTACAAAAGTACTCTTTGTTACATTTGTTCACCTTGCTTTTGTTTGAAATTTCGTTTTGCCTCATTTGTTCACCTTGCTTTTGTTTGAAATTTCGTTTTGCCTCATTTGTTCAACAATTACAACCACTCTTGCTTTAAATTCTGTTTTAGACTTAATCTCCTACTTTCTTGAATTTGGTAATCTAAGTACATAACTAATTTTAACTTCTCAGTCCTCGTGGGTACGACCTCGTACTTGTCTTGCTATACTACTAATTGGCCCGTACAATTGCGAGTTAACATTTTAACAACACAATCCCATCTTTATTTTTTCCAGGGATCTCCAGCAATGTACCAATGATACTATCGCAAACATTCTTCTCAATGTGCATAACATCTAGGGCATGCCTCACGGGAAGGTATTTCCAATACTCGAGATCAAAGAATATTGATTTCTTCTTCCAACAAACTCTGTCACCATTTTCAACCATATGCAGCACTTCTTCTCGGTTAATGGCTCGGGAGGTATGCCATATTCAGGTTTCCCATTAAAAGCTGCACGTTGCCTCCTATATGGATGATTGATTGGTAACCATTTTCTATACCCAATGTAACAAATTTTGTGGCCATTTTTCAACCTGTGACTAGGTGTATCATCGCCGCATATTGGACAAACTTTATATCCTTTAACAACACAACCAGATAAGTTTCCATAGGCGGGGAAATCATTAATTGTCCACATTAATGCAGCTTTGAGTGTAAAGTATTCTCCATTATGTGCATCATACACTCCTCTAATCCCAACCCACAAAGATTTTAAATCGTCAATCAAAGGCTCCAAGTAGACGTCTATATCATTTCCGGGTTGTTTAGGACCGGAAATCAATAAGGTTAACATCATGAACTTTCGTTTCATGCACAGCCATGGAGGAGATTATATGTAACTAAGATAACCGGCCAACAACTATATCTGCTACTTAGAGAACTGTGGGGATTGAATCCATCAGATGAAAGAGCCAATCTCAAGTTTCTCGGCTCATTACCAAACTCAGGACATTTATCATCAAGAAGTTTCCAAGACGGGGAATCAGCCGGATGAGCATTTTACCGTCAATTGATTTTCTAGCAGCATGCCAAGTCAAACTCTTAGCTGTCTCATATGATTGAAACATCCTTTTAAACCTTGGAATTGGAGGAAAATACCACACCACCTTCGCTGGCACACCCTCTATCAAGATTGAATCTTTGCCTTCCTTCCACCTTGAGATACCACAAGTAGGACAATTAGTTGAATCCTCATACTCCTTCCTATACAAGATGCAATCATTGGGGCATGCGTGCATTTTCTCATAACTCAGCCCCAATGCACACAAAATCTTTTTAGCCTCATACATAGAGGTTGGTATTGTATTTCCTTCTGGAAGCAAATCGCCTTGAAGTATCAATAATTATGTAAAACAGACATCACTCATCCCATGTTTTGCCTTCAAATTATACAACTTCACTAATGCCGATAACTTCGTGTATTTTCTACAACCAGGGCACACTGGTTGATCTCCATCCCCAATCACATTGGCAAACTCATACGGATCGGAACCAAAATCACCAAAATCATTATCATCCATATCAATTGTAAGAGCCCAAAACAAAATATCTAAAAAAGAAGAAAATATCTAAAAAGTAAGGAAAATACCTTCTTGCAAAAAGACAAGTTTGCCCTCGCATATTTTAATGGGGGACAATTTGATTTTTTTGATTGAGAAAGAATTTGGGAATTTCGCTTACGCCATTGCGTAGAGCACGACGAAAGGAGTTCGTAGACACAGAGTAGATCCGAATCGGAGCCGTAACGAAGAAGTTATGGTCTAAAAACTGCGAAGGGCAAAATGGTAATTTGGCCAAAAAGTCAGATTTTATACCCCCTCTCTCTCTTCTCCCCGTCACTTTCTCTCTCCTTCCTCTATCTCTCTCCCTCGCGTCGCCCAGCAGTGTGACCGTTCGCCTTCCAAGCGACGGCTCGGCCACCACAGGCTGAGCCGATCTCCGCCGTGGGTACCTACGGGTCCGCCTCCGTGTCGCCGTCGCTACCTGACCAACCTCCACCCCGGGGCCGCCCTGAGCTGGCCGGAAAATCGTGTTTTCCGATGGAGGTTCGTCCGAAGCTACCCAAACTTCCAGCTCGAAATTCTCCTTCGTTTCTCCACCAAATCGATCGAGTAAGGCATGGTTTCTCAACTATTTTTCGTGTTCTAGCTGATGGGTACATGGGCTTCGATCGATTTTAGCATTAAGGGGTTCGATTTTCGACTTGAAGTTTGGCCGAAACTTAGGCCCTTCGAAACTACTATTTCTGGTCACTGTTTGGGGATGGTCCAAGAACAAAAGTGACTCCAAATGGGGTGTTTTACCTAGGGTAGGAGTTTGGAGTCTTGGTTCCGAGATTATTCGGCCACCCGAAATCGCTTTAGACACCCAAAGCTGCCCGCGCGAGCTGGAGCGCGTGGGCGACGGTAGTGATGAAATCCTGTGCAGTTTTGTGACCCTCGTGTCGTCACGAGTGCGTAGGATTTCGCGGATCTCAATTCGGAGTCCGTTTGGGCCCCGAACGGATTTTCCATATCGCGCGATCCGTGGGTGCAGTGTCGTTTAATCGTTGGATCGCGCTGAATTTTGGATATGTCGGTCTACGTGATTTCAGGATCACGTAGGATTCGACGGATTGCGAATCGGAGTCCCGGATACTCCGGAATCGCGAACCCTGGGGCTAGGGTTTGGATTTTAAGCGATAACGCGATTTTGGCCAATCCGACCGTCCGTTTTGGACCAAACTCGTAAAACATGGTCCCCTTTCTGTAAGGAACCTTCAGGGAAGCCCAGATTGGCCATCGGAGGTCGTGGACCCACGGGGTCCCGGGTCGGCCGATCGGGCAGTGGATCGCTTAGCTGAGCGTCGGACCTTTTGAAACTGGTCCAAGTGTCTGAAAAGGCTAATATGGGTTCAGGAGTAACTTGGATTTGAACGCACGTATTTCTAGGAGCCGGGGCAGGGTGTTTAATTGAAATTCTTTTATTCAACAGTTTATTAATTTATTATTGATGGATAATCAGGCATCAGAGGTCCAGCCGATCAGCAGGAGGAACCTTCAAAGGGCCAAATTAGCTCGGACCATCTGTGAGTGGACTTTCTTTCACGAATTATTTTATATAAATGAATTATATAGAGAACTTTCTATAAGTAAGATTTCATAAGTGATTTTATATTGATTTTATATAAATGAGTTTATTTGAATAAAGTTCTTTATTTGATCTTGAGTAAACTTGATTGTGGTTTTGAACATGATTAGTACAGTAATAGTTTTATAAATCTGTGCTGCTTATTTACCAGTTATAGAAACAGAGTTTGAGATTGGAATCAGTTGAAATAGCAGCACAATTTGAGATTTCAGTTATTAATGAGATTTTCTTTTTTTAAAGGAATTTATTTTAAACCCACCTCGTACCCATTTTCTTTGGTGATTACCCAGAGTTGGTGACAGGACCCGACCCAATTTCCACTTTGGAATTCGAGCCAAGTCCCGTGCGTATCCGACACCTGGCGAATGTCGGGCACAAGGGACCTTTTTACCCTTCTTGCTTCAACTCTTCTTTAAAATTCCCTTAGACTTCTGCCCAAAATTCGGCAGAGTCTCTCCTGTATTTTGACCATTCCCAAAACTTTTCACATGTTAAACATTCAAATAATCCACACCAACTGCCAGAATAATTCAAATAACAAAATCCCAACTCCAGTTTTTCAGTTTCAACGAGATATCAGAGCATTTTCTAAATTTCAAGGTTTCAGGGATTTTCTATAAACTCTACCTGCCTTGAAGCGCGGAGGTTATGAGTGGCCCGGTGGTGGATCCCGCGTACGTCTACAGCCTGGGGGTGAAAACAGTTTGAAGATGTGAGTGGACCAACATAAGAATTCTTGACAACAGTTTAATAATCAAAATAACCCTCTCTATAGAAATTGTTAAATAAACTGAATACGCACCTTCCATTTAAAGCTTACTAAACTTAAAGCATTCCATATAAATCATAATCAAACTCGATAAATTTTATTCAAAAGCACTGAAATCAAGGTTGTATAAAACACTAAAATCAAATTTGTATATAAGCACTGTACTCAAACCTTGTATAACTGAACAAACTGTATAAATGTATTAATGCCTGAAAAAGCGGAGAAGCTGATGTAAAATAACTGAAGGTCATAATTAAATACGGTAAAACCAAAATCCTTTGAAAATACCACCTATTTGTACCCCTGTCATAACCGTCAATTCCCTGACAGGTCTCGGGCGTCACACAGGCTACCCGAGCCGCAAACTGGCGAAATCTGGGGACTATGATCAATCTGTCCCGCCGGCAGATTCCTCGATGACACCAAGTCAACTCGAGTCGCTCTGGCAGGATGCAGGAGACCGTAGTCAGCCTGATCCGCAATCCTGGCAGGTCTCGGGGACACAGAGTCAGCCGAGCCGCAATCCTGGCAAGTCTCGGGACACCAAGTTTGCCGAGCCGCAAATCTTGGCACTCACGGTTCGAGCGTCCCCGAAACTCGTGAGGCAAAGTCAAGTGCACTGACTGAACTATAATCAGACTGGATGTCCGTAGACATCGGTCCGACTCTGGGTAATCACCATAAAGAAAATGGGTACGAGGTGGGTTTAAAAATAGATTTCTTTTAGAAAATCCGATTAAAACTAAAATCTCAGGTTGTGCTGCTGTCTCATCTAATTTCAACCTCAAACTCTGTTTCTATAACTTATAAATAAGCAGCACAGATTTATAGAACTGTTACTGTACTGATCATGTTCAGAAACATAATAAAACTTACTCAAAGACCAAATAAAGAAACTTATTCAAATAAATTCATTTCTAAAAACTTATTTATATAAAATCAATATAACTCATTTATAAAACTTATTTATATAAAAGCACATCAAATCATTTATGAAATCTGACTTAGGAAAGAAGGTCCACTCACAGATGGTCCGAGCTACTTTGACCCTTCGAATGTCTCTTTTGCAATCCTGTCGGGCTCCTGGTGCCTGATTACCCATAAAGATTAAATTAATAAACTGCTGAATAAAAAGAATTTCAACCAAACACCCTGCCCCCGGCTCCTAGAAATACGTTCACTCGTTTCAGGTTACTCCTATGCCCACCTTAGCTTTTTGGACAGTTAGACCGGCCTTAATAGACCCGAAACCTCAATAAGCGGTAATCTGCCAGATCGGCCGATCCGGGACCCCGTGGGTCCACGATCTCCGATGGCCGATCTGGGCTCCTCTGAAGGTTCCTTACAGAGAAGGAACCATGTTCTGCGATTTTAGTCCGAAACGGACGGTCGGATTAGCCAAAATCGCGTTATCGCTGAAAATCCAAACCCTAGCCCCAGGGTTCGCGATTCCGGAGTATCCGGGACTCCGATTCGCAATCCGTCAGATCCTACACGATCCTCACATCGTGTAGACCGATATATCCGAAATTCAGCGCGATCCGATTATTTAACGACACTGTACCCACGGATCGCGCAATATGGAAAATCCGTTCGGGGCTCAAACGGACTCCGAATCGAGATCCGCGAAATCCCACGCACTCGTGATGACTCGAGGATCTCAAAACTGTACAGAATTACTTCACCACCCTCACCCACGCGTCCCAGCACGCGAGGTCAGATTTGGGTGTCTTAAGCGATTTCGGGTGGCCGAAACATCTCGGAACCAAGACTCCAAACTCCAACCCTAGGTAAAATACCCCATTTGGAGTCACTTTTGTTCTTGGACATACCCCAAAAAGTGACCCGAAACAGTAGTTCCGAGCGGCCGAAGTTTCGGCCAAACTTCAAGTCGAAAATCGAACCCCTTAAAGCTAAAATCGATCGAGACCCATATACCCATCAGCTAGAACACGAAAAATAGTTGCGAAACCATACCTTACTCGATCGATTTGGTGGAGAAATGAAGGAGAATTTCGAGCTGGAAGTTTGGGTAGCTTCGGACGAACCTCCGTCGGAAAACATGGTTTTCCGATCAGCTCCGGACGGCCCAAGGGTGGAGATCGGTTGGAAAAGGTAGGGGACTCGATGGTGGTTCCAACGCCATCGGTCCCGCGGCCATTGGTGCTCGGAGGCGGCACCAGCTGCCTCTGGAAGGCGGCGGCCCGATTCGCGCAGAGAGAGAAAGAGCTGCTGGGTTTATATAGATGCAACTTCGAAATATTTACGGTTATGCCACTGGGACTCTTTTGACCATAACTCTTTTGTTACAACTCCGATTCGGGCCCACTCCGTGTCTACGGACTCCTTTTGCCGTGCTCTACGCAATGGCACAAGCGGAATTCCCAAATTCTTTCTCGATTAAAAAGTCAAAATTTTCCCCATTAAATAATACAAGGGCAAAATTGTCTTTTCGCTAAAAGATATTTTCCTTACTTTTTAGATATTTTCTTTCTTTTTAGATATTTTGTTTTGGGTTCTTACAATGACAAAACATCTGCTCATATTTGCATAGAAACCAAATGGCAAAGCCATGATTAAAGTACTAAAACTAAGTTCAAAGCACATTGAAGTCGATGAACAATCATAATATTCCCATAGACTAGCAAAAATTATTCTAAAATAGAAATATGGAACAAGAAACTGCCTTGCAATTTCTGATCAATCTACTACAACACTAACAAAACAACAACCCAAAAACTTCATGAAAACAAGCATTGAATGACAGTTGTAAAGGAATATCCACTAATGAAACAATTGCATAATTTTCATTAACTTCGAAAGACATACCTCATCAGTAGAAACATTGAGCTTCACATCAAAATATGAATAATGCAATAGAAGAAGAAGATCGAAAAATATATTGCAGTTTCTAGAAAAACCAAAAGTTCTCATATGTGCAAAGAAAACTGATGAGACCTTATATGTACAAGTAAAATAACAAATTTTAAAATTTTAAAATCCAAAAATTAAATAAAAATAATATTTAGTGGCATCACTTACATCTATGTTGCATACAAAAGAAAATTGAAGATAAAAAAATAATAATAATAAAGCAGGTACCATCATCAACAAGCAGCAATCAAGAACTCAAGCAAATACAATCATCAACTAGCAAAAAAGTCTAGTAAAATAAGTACAAAAATAATATATGAAAATTTCTACTAAAAACAAATAATATATGGAAAGCATTGACAAATTAGGGATTCACCTTCTGATTTTCTTTGTTTCTTCTTGCAATCATTTCATGGCTTGAAATTCCTAGTACTTTGTAATATGAGAGATGGTGTGGCGTGGAGTGGAGAGGATCAGAGAGAGCACACATTTTGGCCTTGGCAAAGGAAAGAATAAGTTGTAAAGAGTGAAGAAACAATTTGGGCAAAGAAAAAAAATGATCAATTTGGGCAAAGAAAAGAATAATCAATTTGGGAAAAGGAATGTTGTACCTTGGTTACCTGAGAGAGGAGAGCACGCCTTCTTGGTTGTTGGGAACTTGGGAGAGGAAAACAACCTGTTGGAAACTTGGGAGAGGAGACCAACGTTTTGTTAGGAACAAAAACTCTGCCTACAGCCATCTTGTTTATCTTGATCTCCTGCAAAGAGCGGCCGAAGAGAGATGAGGAGGTTGTGGAGTCGGCGAGGTCGAGGAACTAAACTCCCGTGAGGTTAACCTCAACTTCCAGCAGAGAGAGATTGATGAGAGAGATCTAATTTTGGTCACGTTTTTAAACAAAAAATGTAAAATTACATTTTAACTTTGTAATTTAGACAGGACAACGAATTTGGGCCTCTTCTTTAGCTTAATTTAAAATAATAATTTTTTTCCTAAATATTAAAATCCAAACAAAAATATCGAATATCTCAAATACTAATTAATAAATGTACTTATCTCTAATACCTAATTTTTCTTTCTTTTTAAGATTTGTCCCTTAAGCTGAATGCCTTGGAGCCAAAGTTACAAAGTTCTGTCTATGTTTCAGTCTATAAGCTTTATTTTTTCTTAATGTAATTTGAGCCATTGGATCATAGTCCAAGTGGTCTCTTAGCTAGCCTAGGATCTAAGTATCAGATCATGACAAGTGGGATCATCTCATAGGATGATAGAATCAAAGGCTAGGATTGAATAACTTTTGTAAATCAGTTAGAGAATTAGATTCTTCTCTCAGTCACACTTACATACATGCATAGTGGAATATGAATACAATCATCTACAAGTTTCTAAGAGAGCAACGTTCTCTCCCTCATACATTCTCTGTGATCTCTTTCTTCTTCCCCAAAA
>NW_023010040.1:76676-76764 GCF_902201215.1 Prunus dulcis
TTCAATGGAGAAAACTATGAGTTCTGGAGCATTCGGATGAAAACAATACTGAAATCTCATGGANTGTGGGATCTGGTTGAACATGGCT
>NW_023010040.1:77052-77124 GCF_902201215.1 Prunus dulcis
TATATCTTGCTAGATTGTTTGATATCTTGAATCACATGAAGAGTTATGGTGAGGAACTATCTAGGGAGAGAG
>NW_023010041.1:0-19480 GCF_902201215.1 Prunus dulcis
CCCATGTCGGAAAGTAGATTTGGCTAAATTGGCTTGATTGTTCTATACCCGCATTCAGGTTTTTCCTTCTACCAGCCATTTCCATCAATAGCATTCCGAAACTATACACATCGGCTTTGTATGAAACACCTCCAATGTTTTTGTAGAACAGTTCTGGAGCAATGTATCCCATGGTTCCTCTTGCTGCAGTCAAAGATACAATGCTATTATCCAATGGGTATAGCTTTGCTAACCCAAAATCAGAGACCTTGGGAGTAAAATTCTCGTCTAGAAGAATGTTGTGAGGCTTGATGTCAAAGTGCAAAATTTGCATGTCACACCCTTGATGGAGGTAATCAATACCACGAGCCACTCCGAGTGCGATTTCAAATATTTTATGGCAACTTAAAGACACATCTCCTTGTTGAGAAAAAATGTATTTCTCGAGAGACCCATTAGACATGAAATCATATACAAGAGCACGTTTTGAACCTTCAACACAGAAGCCAATAAGTCGCACCACGTTAACATGGCGAATCCTTCCAATGGTAGCAACCTCATTGATAAAGTCTTGGCCATTATTAGTTTTGGACTTGCCTAACATCTTGATGGCTACAAGGTGACCGCGGCGGAGCTTTGCCTTGTATACAGAGCCATAGCCTCCTTCACCCAATTTGTCCTTGAAACCTCTGGCCATCTTTTTGATGTCCGAGTAAGAGTACCTTATTGGCATGAGATTATTATTACTCTGTAGAAAGTCTTCTATATTCTCATACATTGACAAGTGCCTCCTTCGCCATTTATATATTAGCAGTGCAGTTACAAAGGGAAAACCAAATGTAAATTTGGCTGCTACGTATAGTACTGCATGTTTCACAAAAATGGAATTAATGAACACGAAGTATAATAATGATAATAATAATAATATACTCCTTTGCAAATCCATCTCAATCAAAATAAGAATATTAATGTTCCACTGATCCACGAGTATTCTCTTACCTAGGAAACCGACTGCACATCCCAGAAGCTTGGCAAAGTAGAATCTGGGCATATCCGTAGGCAACAAAGGCCCATCAGGGTTGAAGAGCCTATATGCGGGGTGAAGACATGCTTCTGCAACAGAAGTAAAGAAATCAATCGATCAATGGAATGACTAAGGTGGTTAGTCAAGCGAAAAGGACAAAGAAAAGTAAACGTCTATTTACAGAGTTGAGGGATCCACTCGCCTAGAAACGCTAAGATCCCCAGGTACCAACGGATTTCTACATTGCGAAAGAGAATTCTGGTTAGACCAACATAAATTATACACAAATTATGAAAAGAAAACTGTAACTGATGGAAATTACAGTTTAACATGCTATCATAGTCATCAAAGCGGGTCATTTTGACTTCCAGGGGTAAAACTGATATTTGACATAGTTTCAGAGGGTACTATAGTAAATAAGCCATCTTTAATATATAATTTATAATTTAAAGGTTTGGCAATTGTCTAACCACCTTCTTCTTCTACTTCTGGTAAGCATTGAATTCCATTGCCGGTGCTGTTCAGCCAGCAAAATTCCCCTGATCCGCACGTTACGCTACTACATGCATAATTAAGCCATGAGAGTTCAAAGCCATGCGCTATTTCATTATATATTCCTTTGCAAGACGTCATGAGCTCCTCAGTTGAAGGGGACACCATGACCATTAGTGTTATTTTGCAGGAATCCCCAAAATTGTATGACCTTGGGCCAATTGCATAGCCACTCCCAACCGGAAATTTTATGAAATAAGAATATGTTGTTAAATTGGAGAAAGAAGAATTGGAAGAAGAATAGTTGTTGACCCCACTGATGCATGGAGCTGTTTCAACAATGAGATGGGAAGGATTCATTGGAATTTCACAGCTCAGGAAGATTATAGACATTAATGATTCTATATGGTAATACTCACGAAGAGGACCTGTATAAACGGAGTCATAAGAAAAGTTGAAGGGGGCCAAGGAGTAGAGTGGGTGGGAGAAGTAGTTGTCCTTGATCTTGTGAACACCAGCATCCACAAGTCGGATTGTGAAGTTATTGTAATTGATTGCTTGTACATAATACTTTCCTGATAACAAGGATAGCACTGCATGATGAGTAGTACCATTTCCCTTGGCCTCACAAGATAGCTCGAACCTTTTGTTGCCGCAGTGTTTAGAGTCTCCTTTCAATCGGAATGGATAGTTTACGTTAATATTTCCACAAGAACGGGCACAATCAGAGTTATCATGAGCTTTATTAGCTGTACAATTATTGGAAGCTGTTTGGGAACAAGAGGAAGGAACATGAAGAAGAAGAAGAAGAAGAAGGAGCACTGTGTAAGCAGCAAATAGGAGACTTCCTCCAGACATGCTGTCAGAGCACAAGGGATATTTCCAATTTACTGCAGTTTAACTCTTTAAAGAGATAATTAAAAATCCTTTTTTTTTTTTGTTTTTTTTTTTTGCACAATCAGATAAATTTTAAGAGATCACCCAAGTCCAGAAGGAGTGGGGCCCATGTCATCTCAGGTAATCCACACAAAAGAAAAAGAAACCCAAGTCCATATCATATCATCTTCAAGGATACTCAGCATGCCATCATGAATTTCTCACGGTGGTTGCTCATGATAGTCGTAATAGTAGTAGATGCACTCAATGGTGGAGTAGGCCATGAAGATTGCAGAGAAACAAGATGTCACCCCTACGGCCCAGCCATCCGATTCCCATTTCGACTTAAGGGTAGGCAGCCGATCCATTGTGGCTACCGGGGCTTTGATGTTTCATGCACTGACGACAACGAGACTATACTTGAGTTACCATCGTCGTCAGCTAAGTTCCGTGTTTATGAGATTAACTACAGATCTCATGCAATTAGAGGACCACCTTATGATGGTTGTTGCTTGCCAAGGGAGTTGTTTTAATGGTTCTTCTCCCTTTAAATTCGTAGGCCGCTCAATCTTATTCAGCTGTCCACCGTCAACAGTAAGAGATGAATATTGTTCCAATTATCATCGTCTGGCGAGATTGAGCCCATGCCATGGCAACAATACTGGTAACCATGTTTACGCTGTCTTGGTGATTATTGTTCTGTTTATCTGTTTTGATGTACCTCATGTGGTGGTAGGGTAAAGTTCCCTATTGACTTAAAAACCATTGGTAATTAATCAAGTCAACTTCCTTTTTGTGTGCAAGCGTGCCATTGTTAACGGTTAAAACCTTAACATATATGAAATGTAATAACTTGGTATGAAATGTAATAACTTGCGCCCCAAGCTATTGAATTTGATCAAGTGATTTTGAATTTGGGTGAGGAATATCTCCCAAGTAAGTTCTTTTCTTGCCTCAAACGGGTGAGGACTTTATAATTTCCCACAATAAAACTAGTAAGTCTAGGCATAATAAGTGTTGAAAAACAAAATAAACTAGTCCATAAGGAGGATATTTATACAAGTACAAGTTGATTTTCCTACAAGGAATCCTAACTAGGTAACTCCTCTAATTAGGCAACATGAATCACACTAGGAAATCAGGGTTCACGCCAACATTTTGATCTGTATATACTTTAATATTTAAGAGCACGTATGTTAATGCTATAAGAATTCATTCTTTAGTTGCAAGATATCGCTTTCGAAATAGCCAAACGAATTGAATATTTTTGCCTAGGGTGTCACCACCGAATCCTCCACTTCCAATATAACACTTCCGATATAACACCACATAATATGTATATAAAAAAATAAAAATAAAAGTTAATACAATGCTAACCAGTTATTTAGATCCACTTAATAATATTATTAAAATAATATGAAGCATTCATTTTTTAGATCATGAATTAACATTCTAACATAACTACAATAAACTAGTCTATATATTGTTTTCAAGTTCTCTCCGCTAAACTCAAAGGAGCAGAAGATACCAAGTATGTGCTCAAAACTGGTGATTATTATTCAAATATAGCTGTTATGAGAGGTACTTGTCTATTTATCATTGTCCACATTTTGAAACACCCAAAGGAAATTTCCTTTCAGGTGAAGAAGACTAATGAAATTTCCATAAGGTTTTTGGGCTTAGTGAAGCAAGAAGCCAGGTGTAGACAACGTAGAGCAGGGGTAGGCATCAGGATCGGAAAACTGGAACACCAAACCGGACCAGCGAAAAAAAAACGAAAGAAGACATCGATTGACCAAAAAAGTCAACAACTCGTACCGAAATCGGATCGAACCTATTTCAACTGGTTCTAGTTTCGGTTTTACCCCACACCAAACCAAACCAGATCGGTTGTATTTTTTTTTTTTTAAATTACAAATTTTTAAAATCCAATGCTATATTTTTAATTTTATAATTAATATTTTTCCAAAACTTCAAAAAAAATTCTCATTACATGAACTGGATCATTTGTTAATTTTTAAGCCAAAAAATAATTTTTTCATTTAAAAAAATTAAATTTTTGTTTTTGGAAAAAAAACAATTTAATAATCCGATTCAAAACCGGAATCGGTCATAACAGAACCGGCCTGTTTTTTTTATTTTTTTTGCTTGAAACAAACTGGTTAAATAGTATCAGTTCCTTTTCTAGTTTGAGGTAAGAATCGGACCGTGCCCACCCCTAACGTAGGTGAAGACTTTGACCATATACTCATGTTATGTGGTTCTCATCCTATTCGAAAATAAAAAAAGGACAAAAAGATAAATAAAACAAAGAAAGTTCAACGAGAACTAAACACTTGTCCGCATTCTAAGACACCCCAAAGAAATTTCCTTTAAGGTGAAGAAGACTAACGAAATATCCATAAGGTTTTTTGAGGCCTAGTGAAGCAAGAAGCCAAGTGTAGGCAACGTAGAGGAAGACTTTGACCATATACTCATGTTGTGTGGTTCTCATCTTATTCCAAAAGAAAATAAATAAATAAATAAATAAATAAAAATAAAACAAAGAAAGCTCAATAAGAACTAAACACTTGTCCACATTCTGAGACACCCCAAGAAAATTTCCTTTAAGATGAAGAAGACTAATGGTATTTCCATTAGGTTTTTAAGGCCTAGTGAAGCAAGAAGCCAAGTGTAGGCAACGTAGAGGAAGACTTTGACCATATACTCATGTTATGTGGTTCTCATCCTATTCCCAAAGAAGAAGAAAAAAGATAACAAGAAAAATAAAACAAAGAAAGTTCAATGAGAACTAAACACTTATCCACATTCTGAGACACCCCAAGGAAAATTCCTTTCAAGTGAAGAAGACTAATGAAATTTCCATAAGGTTTTTTTAGGCCTAGTGAAGCAAGAAGCCAAGTGTAGGTAACGTAGAGGAAGACTTTGACCATAAACTCATGTTGTGTGGTTCTCATACTATTCCAAAAGAAAAAAGGACAAAAAGAAAAATAAAACAAAGAAAGCTCAATGAGAACTAAATACTTGTTCCACAATAGACAACTACTTAAGCTTGGGAATCTCTCTAACCCACTCCTCAAGTCAGGAAATATTTTCTGCATTAGTGATTATTTGGACTTTATAATACAATGCTAACTAGTTGTTTGGGTTTTAATAATATCATTAAAATGGATCTGAATCATCTTTTTTGATTTCCTCTCTGTCATGATCTACTTGACTTTTCTTATAAGCATGCAATCTCATTTAATTTTCATCCAAAAGCCAAAAAATTGACACATCAAACGTAGATTATTTTTTAATAAATAAAAAATTGCTTCACACCCAAAATAAACATTACGAAACGTTAAAACAGTCTGTTGCTCTCTTCCCATCGCCTCCCCCTTTCATCTTCAAAAATTGAACCAAACCATACTAGAAGAGCCAACAACTCAAAGCTATGGCATGTTCTTCAAATTTCACACGACAACCTGTTTAAAGAATACAAGTGTCTTAGTTTACTCAATTCAATTTTACTTCAATATCTTGCAATTTCTCTCACCATACACAAGATTTTCTTCCTCCATTCCAAGTACAAGAAGTTTACACCATAATCAATCGAGCGCATTCGGCATTAAACGACTGATACCTAAGCAGGCACTCTAGTTGCCAAGGGGAAAGAGACACTTTGAAAGAATACAAGTGACGTCACCACCTTCTTAACCTACCGAAGGAAGACCTTCTTCCAAAGCGGTAACCACCTTCTTCTGAGTTTCCTTCCACAGGATCGCTCCACAATGAAGGTCCTCAACCTTCTCCCCCTGCTGAAGATCAAACTCTCCTTTATCTAAGTTAACCCTCCCAAAGAGAGCATCAACAGTTTAGCGCCTTCTGTGGGAATCGATTTCGAATCCCACCTCTCCACCAGTTCCGCTGGGTCCATCTCCTATCCGACCCTGTCGTGTCTTCTGCCCCACCCACTCCGCCATGCCGAGTGAAGCTAGCCTTGATACCCAACACCATACCCCTCATGGGAACTTTACCATCCTGAGGACTGGGAGCCTTACCATTCCGAAGGTTTCGAATAGTGGGAAACTTATCCACCTCTACCCACCCAACACAACAAATCTTCGGCACCTGAAGCCCTCCCTCATGCCGATCCTGACATGCGACTCCTTTTCGGGAAGGTCTCCTGTCTTGAGAATGAGCAACACTGCAACCATCAACCCCTCTGGACGAAGCCACGCCCTGGTCCCTTCACTGAACTTATCCTCAACTATCGTGATTGCATTGCCTTCTTGAGAATGAGCAACACTGCATTGTTGGCATGACTTGTGGATATTGACTTACTTTCCTTACACACCAAGAATTCCTATTATAATTGTAATTGATTTACTTTAATTCCTGATTTCCTACTATAAATGGATTTAGGAATTTATTATTTACTTGCCCATTCAGGTTTTGTTGTATTATAAATATGACCTCCTACAAGGAGAAGAATATACAGAAAATTCCCACAAACAAATATTCTCTCATAGTTTTCATATTTTAGCATGGTATCAGAGCGGCGATCTTGGGATTGCTGACTCTAGTTTCTAAACCCTAGCCACCACCATGGGGGAGGATGACTCTTCTAATCCTCATGGCGGTAGCACCACTGCTTCCTCCTCTCCTTCTCAACCAACCATAGCCGAGTTGAGTGCCCAGGTGGCTCAACTAATGCAGATGCAGACTCGGACCTCGAAATTGATCCTAAATCAGGATCCTACCAAGACGACCCCGACCTCGACTCAGACGACGACCCCGACCTCGAATCAGACGACAACCTTGAACCAGAATCAGACAACGATTCCGACGACAATTACCTATGAAGCTTCCGCTGCACAGATTGGCATAAAGTTGGATGGCACCAACTATGCCCTATGGTCCCAAGTTGTAGAGTTGTATATCTCCGGCAAAGACAAATTGGGATATATTAATGGCGATCTTCCACAACCTCCTTCGACCGCTCCAACGTTTCCTCGCTAGCGTACCGAGAACTCTATTGTGAAGGGATGGCTCATCAATTCTCTGGAGCAGAGCTTGATTGGCAATTTCATTCGATTTTCGACGGCAAAAGCGGTGTGGGATGCAATTGCCACAACTTACTATGATGGCACTGACACCTCTCAGGTTTATGATCTGAAACCACGAGTCTCTCGTATGCGACAAGCTGGTGGCTCCATTTAAACCTATTACAATACTCTCCAAAGCTTATGGAGAGAAATTGATTTTCGTCGTCCAAATATGATGGAGTATGAAAGTGATATCAAGCGCTATAATGATATTCTGCAGGAAGATTGAGTTTACATATTTTTGGATGGCCTTGATGATCGTCTTGATAAGGCCCGAAGTGATGTTCTTCACATGACTCCATTCCCTACTGTTGACCAAGCTTATGCCTATGTTCGCCGTGAAGATGTTCGACAAGCAGTGATGATGGGTTCATCCGATCGAGCCACTGGTGCTAGCTTAGCGGCCAAGAGTGCTCCTCGATCAGGTCCCCCTACTCGTGACGGACAGCCCCATAATTCCTCAACTGCGGCCCACCTTCAGATCCAGTCATATGCTACTGCTGCTGGTGCGCCACTTCCTAAAACCATCCCACCTTCCCGTCCCAAGGCTCCGACTGATGGAAGTGGTTGCACGCACTGTGGCAACCTCAAACATACCCGTGACACCTATTTTAAGCTAAATGGTTATCCTGATTGGTGGGAGGACCTCTGCGTTCGCAAGCTCAAAGAAGCTGCTAGTAAATCCGGCCGTGTTGCTCTTGTCTCTACCGAACCCCCATTAGCCTTGTTCCTGCAGGTAGATCCTCCTGATAGTCCCGTGCTTCCGGATGTCTCAGGTAACTGTGGTTATGCATTTCATACTTCTGATCTACGAGATACTACTGGTTGGATAATTGATTCTAGCGCCACTGATCATATGACCTTTGATCCGAATGATTTTTTGCACACCACTACACCCCGCCGCACAAGTATTGCCAATGCAAATGGAGTTACCTATCCTGTGACAGGGGCCGGCACTGTTGCCCTTTCACCTTCTCTGTCCCTTTCTAATACTCTACTCGTTCCATCTTTGTCTAATAAATTAATGTCTGTAAGTCAGGCCACTGAACAACTAAATTGTTGTGCACTAATTTATCCCAATTTTTGTTTACTACAGGATATTCTCACCAAGGAGATCATTGGGCGTGGTACTAAAACAGGGGGGCTGTACTATGTGGATGACTTCAGTATGGGACGTGCCAATAGTGTAAAGCATCCGTCTGATGACAAGCACCAACAAATTTGGCTCTGGCACCGACGTTTGGGGCATCCATCTTTTGGTTATATGAGACACTTATTGCCCGAATTGTTTTCTGTATTTAAGGATTCAGATTTTAAATGTGACACTTGCATTCTAGCCAAGAGTCATAGAGCATCCTATCCTTTAAGGATGAATAAAAGTACTATTCCTTTTGCTTTAATTCATTATGATGTTTGGGGACCCTCACCTATTTCTACTCATTCCGGTATTCGTTGGTTTGTCACATTCATAGATGATTGTACACGGATGACATGGCTTTATTTGATGAAAAATAAGAATGAAGTGTTTTCCATGTTCCAATCCTTTCACAAACAGATGGAAACACAGTTCAATGCTCGAATACAGATTCTTCGCTCTGACAATGGTGGAGAATTTGTTAATCATGATTTTCAGACTTACTTCCAGACACATGGCATTATTCATGAGACAACTTGCCCCCAGACACCACAACAAAATGGTGTTGCCGAACGGAAGAATCGTCATCTCCTTGAAACAGCTCGTGCTCTTCTCATTGATGGCCATGTTCCTCGTTATCACTGGGATGATGCTGTCGTCACTGCTGTCCACCTTATCAACCGCATGCCATCTGGGGTCTTGAACTTCAAAACTCCATTACAAGTGCTCGTGCAACATCCGCCTCTGCCCTCTGTTTTGGTGCTTACCCCTCGCATTTTTGGCTGTGTGGCCTTCGTTCATCTCCACAAAAATCAACGAAGCAAACTTGATCCATGTGCGCTTCGTTGTGTTTTTTTGGGTTATGCCACTCATCAGAAAGGCTACCGATGTTATCACCCTCCTACCCGGCGAACCTATGTCACTTTGGATGTCACCTTTCTAGAATCAGATATGTTCTTCTATGACCCAGCATCCAATTCTACTCTTCAGGGGGAGATACCGAGTGAAGAGCTCAATTGGAGCAGCTTGGAACATGAGGATATTCATCTATGCACGAAGATTGCTCTCGGCCAAGAAACAATAACAATCGATCGTCCCGAGTCTAGCACGTGCGAATGCTCTTTGCCAAACAACGATCGATCGCCTAACCCTTGCGAAGATGTTTTTGATTCGAGTCATACTCTTACAGACAACTCAGAACAACAAGATGAAGACCCCCCTCTCATTCAACAGTACCAACGGACCAATCTCCTGAGAATATCTTTGAGGTAAATACTCCTACTAGACTTGTGCATTTAGAGGATAAAACTATTGGATATCAATTACCTTTCAGGCAAAATCGTGGGAAGCCACCAAACCGTTATTCACCTGATATTGGAAAGACATCCAAGTATCCAATTGCAAATCATGTATCCACTGAGAAGCTGTCTGAACCACTCAAGGCTTTTGTGCATCAGATGTCTGCTATCCATATTCCAACCAAGGTCTCTGAAGCATTGAAAGATCCTAAGTGGGTCCAAGCTATAAAAGAGGAGATGAAAGCTCTTGAGAAAAATCAGACTTGGACATTGGAGACTATACCACGAGGAAAAAAGACTATCGGATGTAGATGGGTGTTTACTATAAAACACAATGCAGATGGATCTATCGAGCGATACAAGGCAAGACTTGTGGCAAAAGGGTACACACAGACCTATGGTATAGACTATGAAGAAACCTTTGCTCCAGTTGCAAAGTTAAACACTGTCAAAGTCTTATTGTCCCTTGCAGCTAATTTGGATTGGCCACTACACCAGTTTGATGTAAAGAATGCTTTTCTACATGGCTAACTCACGGAGGAGGTGTACATGGACATTCCTCCTGGATATAATACTACTCAGACTGGAACAGTTTGCAGGTTACGAAAAGCATTGTATGGATTGAAACAATCACCACGCGCATGGTTTGGACGGTTCACCATGGCAATGAAGAACAATGGTTTCAAACAGTGCAACTCAGATCATACTTTGTTCTTGAAACATCGGAAAGGGAAGGTAACAACATTAATAATCTATGTTGATGATATGATTATTACTGGAAATGATAAACAAGAAATATCACAGCTACAAGACTATTTGGCTACTGAGTTTGAGATGAAGGATCTAGGTGGACTCAAGTATTTCTTGGGAATTGAGGTGGCTCGATCACAGCAAGGCATATTTCTCTCTCAAAGGAAATATGTCTTGGACTTGTTGACAGACACAGGAATGCTAGATTGTAAACCTGCGGACACTCCTATTGTTCAGAATCATCATCTTGGAGAATATCCGGATCAAGTTCCAACTAACAAAGAAAGATACCAAAGGTTAGTGGGAAGATTGATCTATTTGTCACATACTCGACCAGACATTGCTTATGCGGTGAGCGTTGTCAGTCAATTTATGCACTCTCCAAGTGAAGACCACATGAATGCAATTCTTCGGATACTTAGATATTTGAAGTCTGCACCTGGAAAAGGACTTATGTTCTCAAAGCATGGTCATCTAAATATTGATGGTTATTCAGATGCAGATTGGGGAGGTAATGTAACAGATAGAAAATCCACATCGGGTTACTTCACATTCGTGGGAGGTAATTTGGTGACATGGAGAAGCAAGAAACAGAATGTAGTAGCTTTATCCAGTGCAGAAGCCAAGTTCAGAGGCATGACTAAAGGGATTTGTGAACTTCTTTGGTTAAGAAAGTTGCTTACTGAACTTGGGTATAAACCTACATCCACAATGAATCTCTTTTGTGACAACAAGGCTGCTATAGCCATTGCACAGAATCCGGTTCAACATGATCGTACTAAACATGTTGAGGTGGATCGACACTTCATCAAACAAAAGCTTGAGGCTAAAGTGTTTCAGTTTCCTTTTGTGAAATCCGAGGATCAATTGGCGGATATTTTGACAAAGGCAATTTCCAGTAAAGCATTCCACAATTCACTAGATCAGTTGGGCATTGGCGACATCTATGCACCATGAACTATCAACTCCTTTGACAGCCTGAACTTTCCTAGACTACTTCATGATTCAGACCGATCATTTGTACTCTGCAGACAACTTATACAATCTTTGACAGGGTGAAGACGAGCCTATGCAGGGGTACGTCGCCTGCTTCAATCACAAGTATTCTCGCTGCCCAGAGACAGATAATCGAGCTGCCTTCAGCACTTTCAAGAATGCTCTTCGCGAATCCAACTTCAGCTACTTGGCCCACAGCAACCCATAGAACACTTATGCCAAACTAATGAAGCAAGCAACCATCCATGCCAAGGCCGAATACTTTAACTCCAAGCATGGCCCTGCTAACCAGTCAAGGACCATCTTTGGTGATCCCCTACAGGCTTCGGCACCTACTCCGGCCAAACAAAACCATTACGCTCTTATCCTCGACACTCAGAACGCCCAGAACCCCAAGAGGAAGAATGACTACCCGCGTTCCTTTAACAATGGGAAGTGCGGCATACACCCATTCTGAAGCTTGGAAGGAGACTCAAACGACTCGCAATGACGTCACACTTCCGAAGCTTGGAAGAAGACTCATATGACTCGCGATGACGTCACACCTTCCCTTAAACAACCTCATGCAGCTGCGAAGAGACTCACGCGACTCGCAATGATGTCACACCTTCCCTTCGAAACCCTCTGTTCCGAAGCTTGGAAGGAGACTCATGCAACTCGTGATGACGTCACACTTTCCCTTCAGCACCCTCTATGCTGAAACTGCGAAGGGACTTACGTAACATCCGCTGACGTCACACCTTCCCTTTGGCACCCTCGGTGCTGAAGCTGCAAAGAGATGCACCCGACTCTCGCTGATGTCGCACCCTCCCTTCAGCTCCCCCTATACTGATTTCGAAGACATATCCTTTCAAGAACAACTTTCCCAATAAAAGTGCCTTCGAGCTTCCAAACTTAGGGGACTAGGGGACTACCTATGGCACCTTCCATGCTGAAAAGCTCGATTTAATTACTTAACATTTTACAAGTTCCCAAACCAGAAGCCACTCCTTGATTGGCAACTTGAGAGACCGAGCGCATTTGGCATTAGACGACCGATACCTAAGCAGGCACTCCGGCTGCCAAGGGGAAAGAGACACTCTGAAAGACTACAAGTGATGTCACCACCTTCTTAACCTACAGAAAGAAAACCTCGTTCCGAAACGGTAACCACCATGTCCATGGACACGTGTCACCTCCACAACAGTTTGAGCAAAGTCCCACATCGAAACTTTGTATAAAACTCTCATTTTCACTTCCTTATAAATAGGGAACAGTGCCCAAGTAAAAATGGTAACTATCTTTTACCTTTACTGTTACTCTGCCAAATTTACCACATATACTCGTTGACTTAAGCATTGGAGAGCCTTCAGCAGGTACCACACCGATGTTTGAAGCTTGATGATTGCTTCTTCCTTGTTTCCTTTCACAGGATCCCTCCGTACTGAAGGTCCTCAACCTTCTCCCCCTGCTGAAGGTCCAACTCTCCTTTACCAAAGTTGACCCTCCCAAAAAGTGCATCAACACAAGACACAATGGTTTTACAAGAAACAATATGAAAAAATCAAATCTGACAATGTGCCCATTAATCAAAACCTAATAAAGTTCATAAGTAATCTTCGGTAGTTTCCCATATAATAAGCTAGAGATTTTTTTTGTATTTCTTTTGTGGCCAAGATTGGAGATTTGGTTGTGTCTCGGTGCTTACCCACCCAAAATTCATGGTATCTTCCAATTTGTTACTATAAGAAAAATATTAAGCATAAAATAAATAAAAAAAATTTTAAAAAAAAGGTATACGATTGTTGGTGTCAATTTGAAAGCGTGAAGAAGAATTGGAAGAAAGAATTGAGAATTTGTGGGAGGGAGAAACTAGAACAGAAAAAAGAAAGAAAGAACAAATTCCTCTTTGCATTTGTTTATTTATGGGAGGTTTGGCTTATAGTCACTATAGAGATTCTTATTATGATAGATAGGAAACTAATTTCACCTAATCTACTTGAGGTCAATGACAAAAAAAAAAAAAAAAAAGAGGGGGTAATACTTTACAATAATGTAATTTCAAAATTTCAAAATTACACACAATGCCACTCCATTTATATTTCAAGTCAATAAACTTATGCTACATGTCCAGCGATCCACCTCCCCAAATAGGTAGCATGCGCGCATCTGTTTTGGATTTTACGTATTTATTTTGTCGAACATGGGGTTTTGGGTACTATGGTTTGAGTATGTGTTCTCAAATGGGGAATTGCTGGTTCTGATCCCCGAAGTAGTCATTCGTTGACAGACAGCCATATGCCAGGGAGGTTGTGTGTTGTCAACGCATAAGGGATTATCCTTTCTCTGTCGCGAGTTTGTGGAAGTCTGAGCCATCCTTGATCTTCTAAGAGCACTTTCAGCAGTTTGCCCTTTGCCATGGCAAGAGGGGGCTAGGGCAACTACTATTAGAGCATTTCCACCAGTTGCCTCTTGCCATGGCAAGATTAGCCCTAGGGCAGACACTATTCATGTGAATAGTGGCTGCCCTAGCCCCCTCCAGCAAAATGTGTTTCCAGCAGTTGGGGCTTGCCATGGCAAATACTATTCATTTTTTTGTTTTTTTCACAATTTTTTTTACTTAAACAATTAATTTGGATAATATTTTCGGATAAGATTTTTTGGTTTCTACGTGTCAATACTATTCATATTGGATAATATTTTCGGATAAGATTTTATTTTATTAGTTGTATTGGTTGGTATTTATAGGAAAAAAAAGTATGGGGATTTGGTGTTAAAAGTGAAGAGTATTGGTTGGTATTTATAGACATTGGCGAACCCAGAATTTTTGTAGCAGATGTGCAATATTGACTAAGTATGAAAAATAATTTTTTGGAATAATCATTTTCTCAAGATAATTTTTGGCTGCTTTTATTCCTTACACATCAAATAAGAAAACTTGATTTTATGAAATTTTAATATGAAGTATATATTGACTTAATGAGCCATCATTTTTAGCTTAAATCGTATTTTGCACTAAAACCGATTTTTTCATATTTTGATTTGATGGGAATTTGATTTTCTAGTATTTTTATTTGAATCCAAATAGGGGGTACTTCCTTATTTACATTGTAAACTTAAGTAAATGGAGTAATATAAAAATAAATTAAAGTAAAAGGACCAAGACATTTACTTAAATGTTGAAAATGGAAATAAGGTATAGAGAAAAAAAAAACAAACATCTGCCTTGCCCTCGGGCCAGCACTCGGGCCAGTCTTGCCCTCGGGCCAGCCCAGTCTGCTGGGTCCCACCATTTGCCCGGGCTGGATTTTGTTGCTGGAAACCATTTTTTTGCCCAAACCCCCCCCCAGCCCGAGTCCAGCCTTAGCTGCTGGAAATGCTCTTACAAAAAGCAATGTGTGTTTTCAGCAGTTGCCATGGCAAATGACAAATACTATTCCTTTTTCTTTTCTTTTTTTTTTTTTGTATTTTTCACAACTTTTTAAACCTAAACAATTAATTTGGATAGTATATTCGGATAAGATATTTGTGTTCCTACGTGTCAATACTATTCATATCTCATAATCGGATAAAATTTTCGGATAAGATTTTAGGTTTCAAATTTCAGATAAATTTCAAAATTCGAATTTCCGATAAATTTCAAAATTCAAAATTCATATACATTTCAAATTTCAAATTCAGATAAAATTTTCACCCTCTAAAATTGCGGCTCGTGTCATCTATATCTGCCTAAATTTTTCTATAAAACCAGAGGCTCAGCTCATACCTCTCACACCAGCTCCTCTATATTTTTGTTGAGGCCCAAAAAATCCACGGCTTGGCCCAAATGAATTCCCGGCCCAGCACAATACCTTATTGAGGAAAAACCAGACTTGGAGCACACAAAATTCCGCCATGCACGAGTCACACTCCACGTGCCATGCCAAATAAATAATCCGTCATGCTAGAAATCGAGATTAAGATTATAAAATGCATTAGCTCTGCAAATCCATGCTAATTATCCCGTCAAGCATAATAATTAGAAGCATGCCAAGCGATATGCCATGCCAAGCACGAAATCGTTATTTTGCACCCAACCACGCTACAAGCCTAAGTGGGCCCAAGCCACTCAAATGCCCGGGGCTTGCTTGAGTGGGTTGTGGTATGGATGGTAATAAATCGACATGAGGCCCATTGATGGGCCGAGAAATGGAAGTCTCGGATTGCTTGGGAGCCTCGAGACTCAAGCCCATTTCTTAGGCCCAAACATGTGGGTGAGCACAAGAGAGAAAATATCCCAACCAAAAAGCCCAACCAAAATAGTCCATTACCTTATTCAAAATAGCCCATTAGCTTAACCAAGATTAGCCCAACACCTCAACAAAATAAGCCAAAACTTGGTGAGGTTGGCCCATTTATTTGATAGGCCAACCCATTGTTCTAGAAGGCCCATATAAATAAAATAAAGACTTGCAAAACCATCAGCACCTTGCTGGAAAATAGAAACCACGAGAGGAGCAAATATGTCCACATACACAAAGCTGCTGGGAGGTTCCAGCACATGGGTGGAGCAAGTTCCAAGCACAAAACACTCGAAGAACCAAGGGATATTAACATGCAAGCTGCCAGGAAGAGAAGCACCATTCGAACCAGCATACATACCCCAATTCCTTCCCCTATCAGACCTGGCCATGGAAAAAGGAAATAAAGAAAGGAAGGAGATGGCTGGGAATGGAAGTTTCCCACTGAAACAGCTACGGGAAAGGGGGCCTTGAGCTCCAAAAAACTCTGCTAGCACTACTACAAAAAAGCAAAAAGACGACGGTAAATCACCGTCGTGTATTCGGTTTTTCAATGGTCGTGGAATCCACCGTCATCTTTTCCCTCATAAACCACGACGCTAAATCACCGTCGTTGTTAAAATATACAACGCCATCAACAAATACAAAACGACGTCTTTGTACTGCAAAAAGATCTAAAAAAGCAGTCGAGGATGAGAATAGACGACCAACTCTCTAAACAAACCGTCGTTAAAAAGGAAAAATATGACACATATTAACAGAACAAGGCCGCAAGATAGACATACAACGACGAAAATTAAAATAAGACGCCGCTAAATATCATTTTCACGACAATAAAAAATATGACGTCTTTAAATACATTAGAAGACGACGTTATTGATTCCTACCACGTCGCCTATATAAAAACAGCCGTCGTAAAATAAATTTTCCACTTCGATTTTTCTATAAAAGATGACGTGGAAATAGTTGTCAGTGTCATTATTTACGATGTATGTATTTATAGAGTAGACGTTGAACAACGAAACAACGTCGGTTACAAAATATGAGAGTCGTATTACAAAATTTATACATCCTATTTTCAGAAACAAACAACGACGATAAATATTAGACGTTGTTAAATAAAACAACGTCGAAAAAAAATAAAAACAGACGTGTTTAGTCTGCTAAAATTTTAAAAAATAGTCGAGGATGAGAATAGACGACCAACTCAAACAAATCACCGTCGTTAAAAAGGAAAAATATGACACATATTAAAAGAACAAGGTCGCAAGATAGACATACAACGACGACAACTAAAACACTACGCCGTTAAATATAATTTTCACGACAAGAAAAAATATGACGCCTTTAAATACATGAGAAGACGACGTTATTGAAATCTACTACGTCTCTTATTTACAAACAACCGTCGTGAAATAAATTTTCCACTTCGATTTTTCTAAAAAAGATGACGTGGAAATAGTTGTCAGTGTCATTATATACGACGTATGTATTTATGTAGTTGACGTTGAAATGCGAAACAACGTCGGTGGCATTTATATAGTCGACGCTGTATTTATATGTATTCATTACTCACGTCGCACTTATTAATGTAGACGACGTTGAACTTCTAAACAACGTCATTATTTACGACGCACGTATTAAACAACGTCGGTTCCAAATTAATGTTCAGATAATTTATCTCGTTTTTTGGACGTCGGTATTATGGGATTGGAGTCGTGTTATTTTGAATTACATGGCGGTTCTTAATCCTTCCCCGACGTGATATCCTGGATAATTGCTTCACTAAAGCATCGTGGTTCTTCATTGTTACGTTGCTTTAAGACGTCGGTAAATATGCTGAATAAATGGTTCACCATAACGTCGTGTTTTATTTGAACAGACGTTGTTTTTTATGCAGAATATAATGATGTAATCTGGATCCAGTATTTTTTGCACTGATTGTTTTTTGGCCAAAACCTGTATAATGAAAGTGAAGAAATCACATTACAATATATTACAAAATTAATGTCATACACTGCCAATTACATAAGCATCATTCAATCCATATATCTTCACACCCACCTCGAATATTTTGACCACCTAACTCACCCACCAGTCCATCAAATGTGTCAACATTTGGCATCCCTCTAGTAAATGGCTCACACTCAATTATCACATCACCTAAGACTTCATCACCAATAACATCATTATATTCTCTATTAGGCATTGATAACACAACCGACCAACCACGATGCATCGGGTCGTCAACAAAAAATATTTGTTTGACTTGAGAAGCCAAAACAAATTGGTCATTCCTATGTCCAATTTTACTCAAATCTACAGGGGTAAATCCAAGTTCGTCGACTACAAGACCAGAACTATCTATCCAATCACACCTAAAAACTGGGATTGTAAACTTCTATCCGAGTGCATCCAAGACTTATCCATCTCCGACACTATAACCTATTATCTATAATAAAGTGAAAATACAGGCAATGACCATCACTATAGCAGATTATACAAAGATCTAATAGCAAGTAATACACAACAGAGACGACGGTTTTTAAACAAAAACAGACGTATTTGGCATATATAGACGACGGATTTTCAACAGACGTCGTCTATTATAAGTAATACAAACGACGGTTTATGAAAAAACAGTCGTGTATAAGTAATAAAACGACGGTAGTTTAAAAAAACCGTCGTGTAATCGTCGTCGTATGCCTAAAAATTCGTCGTGTCTCAGTTTATTTTCAAGAACACAAAACCAATTAAGAACACAACATATATATGAAACCAAGCAAGAAACCAACATATACATGAAACCAAGCATGAAAACAATAAATCCATTCCCAATTCAACATAACATAGGGTGATTAAAAGATCCGACAAAATTAAATCCATTCCCAATTCAACATAACAGATAATGTAATCCATGAACCCATTAAACAGAAAATCCATGAACCCATACCTATAAGCACATTATTAACAGATCGCAAAGCATACACCTAAAACCCTTTAACAAAACAACCTAATATCATTCAATGAATTTACAAGGGGAAGATAGGGTTTGTACTTACAGGTTGGACGAGATCACAGATTCGACGGAGCCTGGAGAGTGCAACTTTTAATTAGAGCAGAAGTGAGAGAGCGAAATGTTATGTTGGGCGAAATCTGAAAATTTTAGGTCTCAAGGTTCGAAGTATAAGAATAAGAGCCAAATCTAAAAATTTAGGTCGCGCGAAAATTTTTAGAGAGCGCGCGCTTTAAAACGTCGAAAGAAAAACCAAGGCGAAAGTTCTACAAGGACCGACGTAAATTTAATATTCCACGACGAAACCTTCATTTTTCGGGAAAAGAACGTAAGGCCGTTTATTTTGAAGCTTCATTTTTCGGATTAATTTTAAATTTATTTTGAATATTTTTATATAACGACGACTGAAAAACCATGTCGGGGTTAAGAAATTAAAGACGTTGTAAATTATATAAACCGAATTACATATTAAAATGACGTCGTTTAAAGCCTAAACCATGTCGTATATTTTACTTCACGACGTAAAATATGTATTCCACGACCCAACCACCGTCGTTAAAAATTA
>NW_023010041.1:21796-27776 GCF_902201215.1 Prunus dulcis
ACTCAATATGCCCGAGAAGCAAGACTATCTCTGATCATCCATTCAGGAAGCGAGACTATCCCTGATCACGTTTCCGCTACATCAGGGAACTGTGAAGGCGACCTTAAGCTCTAATCTCCTGAGGTCCTTCTAGACTAGGAGAAATGAGAGCTTGTTGTTTGCTCCCACCAGCTTCCTTCCTTGATTGCTTTCCTTACCTTGCAATCAATATCACAATTTTTGTATCTTTTCTTTCTTTTTATAACTCTCTGTTCATAAGGGATTTTATTTCTTTAGAATGAACATCCGAAGAAAGAATCCATGCGGTGATCCTAACTCTGAGGGTTATTTGTTTTTTGACAGAGAGAAGAATTGTGATTTTTGCTCTTGCAGGATATAACTAGATCATCAAGCGCTACATTATATTTACTGGGACGATACGAGCTTGAATGATACTTGAGAAAAGTTTCTCCCACCTAAGGATGTAAGCAATACTTGTGTTATTTTATGCTTATATACTTATTTGATATTTTATCTTGAAAGGTAACCAAATGGGGAGATAAGTCCATTCAAAAAGAATGGCTTGTATGTATCCATGAATTATTAATGCAAATTTTACAGATTGCAAGTTGGATACATTGATAATACACTGCACAGATTAAAGTCCCATAAGAACAAAATATGGGTATAGCAGTGATCAATATGATGCACGCCTGTTGCGTAGCAAATGATGTGGATTGAAGTCCCGAAAGGACAATCCTTTGACATGTCAATATTGATATTGTGCACGCCTAATGCCTAGAAAATTGTATGGGTTAAAGTCCCAGAAATTAATTGACATGTATGTATTAATCTGTGGCATGTCTGCAGCATGACAGATATATGGGTTCTAAATGTTCCAACTCCCTAAATGGAGATTATCCACGCCCTACTATAAAATAACGCTCCATTGGAGGTTATAATCCATATTCTCACATAATAAAAGCCCCCTGCAATGGCTTGGGTACCCAAAAGCAAAGAAATGCTTATAATTGATGTATGCGCATGCACATGAGAATGGTGGGATCATGAATTGATGAAATGACAAATTTTGATTTTGAGTAGCTACTCAAATCATCAATAGGATGTGTTGATTGGAACCACGTTCAATTATTAAATGTCGACAATGTCATTGGCCAAAATGGAATGAGGTAATTCCATTATAGATAAGAATGAACGTGAAAGAACAAACCTACAGTACGAACCCCAAAATTTGTTAATACTGAAGGTTATACTTGGGTGTTCGGAATAGAAGGGAATATACCTATTTTGTATGACACAATGTTTTTGGCATAAACAAGGAATGTTGGGTTTTCTCCATATTTATAGATTCAATTGTGCCCCTTTATTGCACATTTACGGAAAACAACATGTTATCTTTAAGGGTTATTAAATGCACGGAGCATATTGCCATAAGCGATTCCCTAAAGATGTATAAATAGCTGGGTTAAAGCTATATAATGTGTCATAAAGTTTAATCCCTTTAAACAAAATCCTTGAAAGGATTGAAATTGCATGAAGCAAGTCCCTGAATGACATGTGCCTGAAGCACAAAATTTGTACTCAATGTTAATGTACATAAATTGCCTCAGTGAGTATATTGATTATAATGTGTTTGCAACACATTAAAGCTTCTGAAGAGTTCAAGAAATATTTGTCTCGACTTAAAGATCGAGCATTATGCCAACAAGATTCTTGCTTATACTAAGAAAGTATTGAAGCATTTTTATGAGGATTATCCGTTGGACACTTTAAGGATTTTTCGGAAGTATATTGGACCGGACATCATATTTTCCAGATAGGGCTCAACTCCATCACCATCATTTTGGGATGATGTGAGGTATATTTGATGCTATCTCCGCATAACACCATGTACGGGCATATTCTTTCAAGTGAACTTGCAAATAGCCCAAGTTTTGTTGAAAACGCGGACTCTGAAAATTTCTATGATTTACATAGAGATAGCTCACTGGAAATATATTTACTTACTCAACTACGAGAATTATTAATGGCTACATCCTCCACTCACTCCGAAAGATTCTCACTCCAAAAGATAGTCATGAAGACATCAGGGGGAGATATTAATCAGGGGGAGCATCCAGAAGTATGCTGTACAGATTGTTGTACTCTTCTTTCTTCCTTCCATCAGTTTTCTACCTCACTGGGTTTTCTCCAAGCAAGTCTTTAATGATGTAACTAACATATCACATGTGGTCTTCAAGGGGGAGTATTATAAAATAAATGAATCCCACATTAGGTAAAATTAGGTGGGAATTAGTGGAGATAATTAGGTAAAATTAGTGGGAATTAGTGGAGATAAAGTTAGTAGGTATTAGTCAAAAGATGAGATAATGAGGTTGAGGATAAATCATTATGTCTCCATTAATTCCATTTGCTTTGCCTATAAATAGGCATTATATTTGCTTGTAAACACACATAGAGAAGAGGAAGAGAAGGAAGAATGAGGGTGAGTGAGTTGAGAGGAAAGAGCAAGAGAGAAATTCTCCAAGAGAGAAAATTCAGTGAGCGATACATATTGTAAACACTAAAGTTGTAGTCCTATTATTTTACATAGTGAAAAGTTACTGCTGCTGCTCTCCAATAACGTAGACATAGCCGAACCTCGTTAAATGCTGTGTCTCATCTACTTTACGTGCAGCTCAATATTCGCACGTATTCCAGTTCATTTATAACAAGGTAGACATTTTTTCTTTTTTTATAGTACGTGGTTTATTTCGACACTATTGTACAAGAATCACTCTCAATATGATAGCTTTTGCTTTTTCTTTTGTTGCTGTTGTCTGACAAAGTGAAAAAAGAGGATAAAGAGAAATATGCTAAAGTAATGTAGAATCCTAAAGCAAGTTAACTAATGAATCCAGAAATCATATATGAAAAAATGACTAATCAATATCAAATATCACTTAATAATTTCTCGCGAAGAATGTACTCTTGTAATAATTCTCATGTAGCTTCACAAAAATGTACTCTTGCCCAAACCGGTTTGTACGGTTGTACCAGATACACAAAAAAGTTGTAATATTGAAAAGAAAGAGTAAATCATATAGACTTGAAATTGGTTAACACGATTACAGCACACAAATATTTGAAGAACCAACCAACTAGTTCTTCTAAATGATACAAAACATCCCAAGTTCGAACCCCCTTCCTTAATAAAACCAAAAAAGAAAAAAAGAAAAGGGAGAATCAAAAGCACACAAACGTACACAGAAATTAAACTGACGCAGATTGAGTAGGGCACTAAATATTAAGAAGCAGAAAAAGAAACAAAAGACACCAGTTGTAGTAGCGGCCATTAGCCGTGTCGGTGGCAATTCCTAAGGGTTTGGTTATCCTTGCAGTGCTCTGGCTTGGGTGTGCCGTTTCCCGGTCCATGGCAGCCTGGTTCATCCGGTCGGCCACAGGACACAGCACTCGTTGGAACTAACGCCTCCAGAGAAAGATGAGCGTCATTTGTCTGGAGGAGCCTTATGCTGAATTCCGAGTCCAACATGAACTCCAAGTCAAAGTCCAACTCCGAGTGAGCAATCCGGCATGCCGTGTCGGTAAGGCCGTTGCAACGGGAGGCAGAGTAGCCACCGGTGATGACGCTGGTGTTGATGTGGATGCCAATGCCATGGCTTGTGGTGAGCAGTGCCATGGCCATCATCACCATCATCAGCTTCATAGCTCCTCCTGAGTGACTCATCTTTTGTTTTTGTTTTTTATTGTTCTGCTGCACGCAGGCCTCAAAGCCACTATAAATAGAAGTACTTGGCTCTTTACTCTTCATACAAAGCACAGCTAGGACCCTCCATAAACTTTTCTTTTTGCGCTATTATTATATATACAGACAGACCACGCGATTCACGACTCAGTCAGTAGCTAGCCTAGCATCCAATCCAAGCACTAGGCTTGCGGTCCCTGCGCATTTGTGTTTTAATTAAAGGTTACTACTTTATCTATGTTTATTCCTTTTCTTTTTATCCGTTCAAAGTCTTTTAAAAAGAAAATGAATTAGTGACCTATTGAGAACGTGCATGAGAGCAAGTGGAGCTCTATTGGGCCAGCATCGCGCAAGCTTTGCAGCTTCATGTGCAGCCATATTTTGGCTTCTAGGAGCCCAGCACCACTCACTAGAAACAAAAGATGCC
Organism: Prunus dulcis; assembly: GCF_902201215.1. NCBI lineage: Eukaryota > Viridiplantae > Streptophyta > Magnoliopsida > Rosales > Rosaceae > Prunus > Prunus dulcis. Next base: position 25,969 of record NW_023010041.1, read on the forward strand.
GCCAACTTCCTTATGTCCTTGATAATAGGCAAGATAGTCCGAGCTCTATTACCCATCTTTCCATTTAAACCATCAACTAAAACTTTGGAATCAGATGCCAAGATATTCTGTGATGCCCAAACTGTGCAGCCAGCTTCAAACCAGAAAGAGCCGCTTCGGCTTCAGACATAAGGGCCGACTCACAAGAGTTAGGACCCGCTGTTCCACCACAAAAAGCACCAGTTGAGTCACGCAAGATCACCCCAAAATCACTTATCATCCCAAATAAGTAATGTCAAACTGACACTAAGTCCAAGGACATAGGAATAAAGTGTGTTCAATAGATTCCTCAGCTTGCTCACAAACGGGGCATACAGGGGACAAGGCACATAGCTTCTTGTGCTGCATGCACTCCTCAAGCACACACACATATATATAGAAAAAGAACATCTGTTTACTCTTCTAACAAACAAATTACATGTTGGCACGTGTATAACATTATTTACGTATTGGTGAAAGAAAAATAGATCAGTGGTGTATCGATTCTATTCAAGACCAACAGTGGTGCACTAGCTACACCTGCGGTCCCTTCGTTTGTGTTTTTTTAAAATAAAAGTTACTACCTTCACTTTTCTTTATGCTTTTTATTAATTTGCTTTTTATTTGTTTACAAACTTTAGGTCTTTCCAAAGGACTTAGAATTATTGCTGATGACGGCAGCAATTACGTATTAGGGCACAACACAACGAAAAGCTACTTAACGAGGAGATTTTTTTATAGCCAAAGTTAGGATAGGATGATGGAGGATGTTTACTCACAAACTGTCATAGTGTAATATGACTTCAAATATGGGAATATTAGTCTGTAAATTAACACCATTTTTTCACCAGGCCAAACTTATTAACAATTAATTAGGATAAACATTTTATGTACAACAAATTACAGAGGGTTCCAAGTAATTTGTAAAGTTCAAATTATCACAAAATTGAGGGTTCCAACGAAAAAAAAAATGGCGTAGAGGCTTTAGCTTTTTGTTTTTTTATTTTTTTTGTTTTTGTTTTTGTTTGTGGTGGTGGGGAGGGAAGGGGCACGATTTGAGGTCAGATTTGGAGGAGATTTGAGGCCAAAACGTGGTTGACCAGATTGTAGGTAGATTCTCCTAATCCAATTTGGACTTTATCTCCTAATATTATTTTATTTTAACTTGTGGGGATTGGGTAGCTAGGTTTTAGGAGGTATTTAAGCTCCTTCTCACAGTAATTTTGGGACTTCTTTTTGGCTCTTCAACATGGAGAGCAATTGCTAGGATTTTGGAGTTTTTGTAACTTTAAGGTGTTTTCATTCTTTTTCTTCTTAATGATATTTTCCATGATTTCAGTTATGAATATGCATAACTAATTTCATTTTGCTAGGGTGAAGCCTTGAATCTTAGCAGGAATATGTAATTTTTATTTAATTGCTTATGATTGAGTGCATGCATACTTTGAATTGTTAATCACTGTTTTAAACTATCTAATTGTCTGTAACTCATGACATAATCATACATTCATTATAGGATTCTTAATTGGAGTTATTTTCACTCAAAGTATTTTTATCTTAATCTTATTTTTAATAGGATTAGATTTTATCTTTTAATATTACTTTCCTAGTTGAACTCTATTTTGATTTAGATTAAAAAATATTATGTTTTCATTATCTTGGACTTGGAAAGGATGTTTTAATTAATATCCTATTTGGTTTCGTGTTTACATCTTGATATATATTATTTCATTGGATAAACAATTGATGGGAGTGCAATTGAGAATATGACGAAACAGTATAGGATTCTA
>NW_023010041.1:30583-75239 GCF_902201215.1 Prunus dulcis
CAATGTTGCTACCCAATCAAGTGGAAACAATGCTGCTATACAATCACAAGCATGTCCAAGCAATGTCACTCAAAACACTTCCAGGCCACAAGGGAAAAGGTTCAAATCCCCTGCAAAAAGGACAAGGCCATGGAGGTAAAATACATTCATGAATTAGGATGGATTTTGGAATGTATATTTTTAATACATGGGCTAGTAGATGTGTGTATTTTGAACAGATGGCTCCTTTTGGATGGATTTTGGATGATTAAGCAAGGTTGGAATGTATATTTTGTAGTAGAAGTTCCCCCATTGTATTTTGAACTGATCGCTATTTTGGATGGAATTTGGATGTATTTAGGTTGGGTTGGAATGTATATTTTGAACAGATGACTCTTTTGAATGAATTCTGTTTCTGTTGTAATTTTTGATTAATGTCTTTCCCTTGCTTTTGTTGTACTATGTTTGCAGTTTATGAGTATTTTGCCTTGGCTTGTGCTATGCATGCAAGTATCCAATTTAAACAAGCTTAAAAGACAATTCTATGAAGTTGTGATTTAGTCCAAACTTCAAACTTCATCCAGAAATTTTGCAATCTACATTTAACCTCAAAATGTACATTGTACTAAATTCAAATGCCACTGCATTGGTTAAGCCAAAACAAGGCACAAAAAGGCCACTACATTCAACCAAAGCAACTAACTACATTGAACCAAATCAAAACCTAACCTACTTTAACCAAATGAAAAGCTCAGTAATAAAACAAACAACAACATAATCACAACCAAACAATTCAGTAGCAGCCTTCAAAATTTTCTCTCTGTCTCTTAGCTCTTGCACAATCTTCTTGTCTTTAGCTCTTTTCTCTTCTAATGAGTTGATTCGTCTCAACAATCGACATATGACATGTTTGGCCTGCTCAGATATTTGTGGGTCCTTCCAAGCCTTCCAACCACAGCCACCACCATACTTCTCTCTACAACACACAAATAACCTCCTCCCTGCATTTTCATCAGACCAGCAAACAATCGTTTCAGCCTCAAATCCACACCGGCAGATATGCACCATATCATCCTCCGAAATAAAAGTGGTCGAACTTCATTCGATAGAAGTTGCATGTTTGTTCCTATGCATCTTATCTTCAACTGCAATTTCTTCTCTTCTTCGTGAAATTGATGAACATCAGCGACGTGAGAAGGTTGGAACGCTTGCAAATAGGGTTGGGTTCTGTCATCAAAAGTGGGTTTTGTGAAGAAGGGATGGTTTCTTCGAATCTCCATGTCTGAAACGAAGGCTTCGTTCGAATAAAAGGGGGCTGAGGGCTGAGGGTATAGAATCGCAATATTACCCTCATGAGATGCCTCATGTGCCTTTCACATGGTGTTTTTGACGGGCATTTGGATGGAATTGAGGAAAAACTAGCGGCAGGGGTGAAATTGGCGATTTCTTTTAACTCGAAGGCTAAATTGGCTGAAAAAATAATCCAGGGGGGCAGTTTCAATAGTCCATGGGGGTTTTCGTATGTTTACCCTGTTTTGCTATTACTTTGGTTGACTAGTCACCATATGCTCACGCTGATTGTGGTTGCTTTGGAGATTATGATGCTTCTGATAGCACTGATGATTCTGCTGGCTCTCTAGTTTTCTAACTAGATTTCTATCATAGGCAGTGTCCTAGATAGGAGGAGTATTTTTGGACAATTTGGGTGGTATATTTTTGTTATCATATTGTATGGATCTTTTTGCTTGGGTAATCTGTGCAACTTGGTAGGGGGAGTTGTCTTATACTTTTTAAACAAATGTTGTTTGCTTTGTCATCAAACTGTGTTATGTGCTTATTGTTCAAATTCGATTATGTGCCTTGTGTTTAATCCACGTGTGGTTGCTGTTTCTACATATTTGACTTTTTGCACTTTCCTTATCAACAAGGGGGAGAACACTCTTAACCCCATACTGTTCAATTTATGTGATAATATGCTTGTTTTGTGCCTGAGAGATTGGTTGTTTTTGCAGGTACTTAAATGCTCATCATCTCTATGGGATTGGTTATGGGTTGAGTGTATTTAGAGAGTGTGTTGTCACGGAAAGCCAAAAAGGGGGAGATTGTAAGTGTATGCATCTTGTGATTTTCTTTTGGCTTCCCTTGACAATTTTGTAATAGGACAATTATTGTATTCTCTCAAGCTCTAGTTTAGATTAAGAATTACATCTCTAAGTGTTCCTATCTGGGTACATTATGATGGACAATAATACGTTTGACAAAGGTAAGTTTTGCATTGCATTACATTACATTTGCTAAATTCCTGAGGATTATGACTAGTCATCTTTCCTTCATATGACTAGTCATCTTTTCTCTATATGACTAGTCATCTTTCTTCCATATGACTATTCAACTTTTGCGTTATTAATGTTTTCCAGCTCACTGTTTCCAGCTGGATCCTAGCCACTTTTTTGTCCTATTTTGCGAAATTCTCTGCTGCCTTGTACGATTCTAACCTAGGAATTTTTGTGCCAAAAACTGAGGCATTCCTCATTTGGCGGCCATTACTTTGGTAGGCAAGAATTGGAAAGTTTCTTTGAAACTTTCTCTCTCTTCCTCAATAGTAACCTTCATATTTTTCATCTTTGAGTTTTCCAAATTTTTTCTTTTTGAAAACTGCATTTGAAATATGAAAACCTCATCTTGCTAGATCAAACACTCTCTCATATATATATATATATATATATCTAGGTCAGATTCAAGATTGATTTCTTCAAAAGTATGGTTTCTTGAAGAAATTGGTCATTTTCCTTTGAATCCAAATTTCATTTTTGGTTGAGTTGGAGCTAGCCAACTGGTGTCATAGGATGAAAGAGCTGAAGAAGGAGCTGCCATTGCCATGAAGAACTAAGTTGCTGGTATTGCTAAGCTGGATAAAAAGATTGCACAAAGGAGGTATAGTTCATCTTCCTAAATAAACCTAGGAATTCTTGAGCTTGCTAGTGTTTCTTTGTAGGAATCTTTTTGCTTAGTGGATTGCCTAGTCGGTTGATGACCCCCAGTTTTTTCCAATGGTGGGTTTCTGGGTGAACAATTTCTGGCTTGCATCTCTGCAATTTTCTGAGTTTGTATTCTTGACAGTTGACTAGTCATCGCATGATGTTCATGTCTGGGTTTGTGTTCTTGTGGTTGACTAGTCATCATTTTCTGTTGTTTGGAGTTTACTTGACGATGGTGTCTTCACACACTTTCACCATAGTTGTTGCTAGCACAAGGGATGCCTAGATTGACGGGTCCTTCTGAGTGCCTAGGTTGTCACTAGTAATTCTCTAGGCTTGCAGGTACATCTTGGTATGTTTTGTGTATGTTATTGTTTGTGGTAATTCATATCTGACAGTTGACTAGTCATAATAGTATTTGGTCAAGGTCTAGAGTGTGTGAAGTTTGTTGTGTTTTGGTTGAATATCATTTAAATTTACCCCTCATCACCTGTGTACCAATTTCAATATTGCTGCAAAAATTACCACATATATATGTAAATAATTTAAATATAAAAAAATGGATCCAAGAATAGGAAAACATTTTAGAAAAATAATGAAAATTGCTTACTTACTTGGAACGTTCAGGGTGGCCAAAGTCGTTCCATCGTTCAGCATGAATGACGTTGGCCATGTTAGTGTAGGCAAACACCCCCCCAAGCCTTGCCCAAGTATGTACCCCCACTACTACATTTTACTCTTTGCGCGACGAATAAGAAAACGTCGCGCAAAGTCTCATTTTGTCGCACTAACTTCAGCGCGACAAAAAATTCGTCGCGCGTATTCCGTCGCGTGAAGATCGTGAAGAAAGCCTTTGCGCGACGAGGTACAACAATTCGTCACGCAAAACTGTGCGACGGGTAAACCATCGTTACACCAACGGTATGGAGACAAAACAACTGTTCGTCGCATAAAATTTGCGCGACGATCAATTATTCGGCGCACATATCTTTGCGCGACGACTGGAATCGCGCGACGAAACAAAATTCGTCGCGCAAAACGTGTTACGGAGACGTAGATGTTCGCGGCAGAACCATTCACGCGATGAGAAAGCTTTCGTAGCTCATATATTTGTGCGACGAAAACCTCTGTCGTCGCGCGAGAGAGATGCGCGACGAAACGATTCGTCGCGCAAAACGTGTTTGCGAAACGTATGTATTCATCGCGCAAGAATTAAAAGTAATAAAAAAGTTGATTTTTTTATTTTTTTGTTACATGCGGGTTTGCGCGACGAAATATTTGCCGTCGCGCAAACATAATATTACAATTTTTTTTTAATATTTTTAATATTTTTTATTTTAAATATTTTTTATTTTAAATAAAATTGGTTTTTTTTTATTGATTAAACAATGAAATTGCAATAAAAATAAATTAGAATAAAATTTTGTTATAAAATAAAATAAATGTTTATGATGAAAATAAATACACTAATCAAATAATGAATCAAAATCAACCGAGTCGTCGCCAAGATGCGGGTCGGAGTTCTGGGCGTTCACCGGGGCAGTGGTCTGGTGGGGATGCTCGGGATGGACGGGCTCGGAGGTCGGCGCATCAAAATGCGGGACTGGAATGCCGGACCGTGCGAGGGACTGCAGAATGACCGACAAGTTATTCTCAAGAGTGGCCACCTGTGCTGTCAAAGCAATGACCTGACTGTTTGACTGCGCCGATGAACGAGGTCTAGGTTCCCTCCGCCTGGCATTCCCCATCCCTCGACAATATGTCCCCGGCCTCCTCCCGAGAGTCTGATCCAGCATCCTGTGGAGGAGCCACAGACTCGATCGGAGTCTCGGGAGGAAGCTGGGAGGCGGACTCCTGAAGAACCAACTGGCTCCTCTCCACCATCATCGTCTGTTGAACATAACATAAAATATAAATTAAAACATGCATATAAATTGAATGCGTAACATAAGAATTAAAATTAAATAATACTTACATGAAGGGACTCGGCCAACTCATTCCCGGGTCGAACATAAACGTCACCAAAGGCGTCGATCTCTGGGAACTTGGACCCCTCCTAAATTGAACAAGAGAAGAAAAATATTAGTATGAAAAAAATAAATTAATAAAAATGACATTAAAAATGAAATAAAAATTTTGTGATTATTACCCGACGCCGTGCATCCATCCTATCCGAAAAGGGTCTGGAGCCGGAATGGTGGAGAAGGGTCTTCTTCTTCCTATTACCCTTATTCACTTGGGCTTTATTGTGTTATACAAAAAATGAAACGTATTAGTTAAAATATAAAAAATTAAATAATAATGAAATAAAAAAATAAAATAAACATTAATAAGTAATAAGTAATAATTAAACAAATATAATTAAAAAATACCGCAAATTCGGGCGCTTGAAAATGAGCGCAGAGCCACTCCCAACTATCCTCCCGCCCCTCAAGCTCCTTCGGGCAACCCTCCTGAAAAGCGACTTGCGGATCATCATAGGCCTGAAAATGGTGGTGCAAGTCGCTCTTCCACTGCTTGTACCTCTCAGCGAAGAGTCTGTTGACGTACGTCAGCGACTCTTCGTCGAGATCCTCCAAGTTATAGTTCGTCTGCAATCAATTAATTAGATACGTTAAGTAATAGAAATATACACAATTTTAAAGAAAAATAATGAAAATGTAAGGTACATACCGACAACTGGCCGCGAACCTCCGCCTTGATCTCGTCGGGCATGACCCTCCAAGACTTCCATTGCATCGGGCAATGGGTCCGCACGACGTGGCCAATGTCGTGGGCCAAGGAGCTATGAAACTCCGCCGTCGGTGCAGCCCGATGGCGCTCGTCGTATCCGATGCTGATACGACTGTTGGTCCCCCGGGTGACCTTCGCCGTCTTCAGCTGACGACACGGCCCTCGGGTGTTCTTCTTCGCTGCAAAGAAATAAGGTATTAATGTTAAATAAAAAAAACATTGTCAAATTTCAATATAAAATTAACAATACAAAAGTGTAGTTATACCTGGCTGTGATCCCGAGGCACCAGTACCGTCGGTCGATGTCGTGTCGATGGTGTCGGTGGGCCGGTGCCGCCTCCTAGCACTAGCTGGCTGCGCGACGGATGATGCAGATGACGCAGGCGCCTGGGACGGCCCGGGACCAACCACCACGTGGTCCAGCAAAGCTGGAGCAGTGGCAGCAGATGCCGACTGAGCCGGGGGATCCGATCTCGGTGCAGTCGTCATCGACCTACCACGTCTAATCAAATCTAACATCTGCACATATAATTTCGTTCCGAATTTAAACTAATTAATTAAAAGCATAGCATGACCTAGGGTTTGGAATTTTGGAGTATCCGGGACTCCGATCAACGATCGGTCGAATCCTAAACGATCCTAGAAACACAAAGGTACAACTACGTCAGTTTCAGTTCGATCCAACGGTCCGAACATATCAAACCTGGAAATCGCACAATAGGTGAAATCCGATCAAGACTCAAACGGCAACCAAATTCAAATCCGAGCAAACCTACGCGCTCGTGACAAACAGGGGATTGCTCTGGGACCCAATGCCCCACTGCCACAGTATCCCACCCACCACCACACGAGCCGGCAGCGCGTGGGTGTCCAAAGCGATAAAATTCGCCTGTAAATTCTAAAAACTAAGGGCCAAGGTTCCTACCCTAGGTTGAAAACATTAATTGGAGCCACTTTTGTTCTCGGACATACCCCGAAAAATGGCCGGAAGTGGCCGGATTTGAAATTCCCAAACCGGCCAAAACCTAGGGTTTTAATTCCTATTTCCTATAGCCAAAATTCAAGAAATCCTAACCAACCATCAGCTAGAGCATAAAAAATAGTTGAGAAATCATACCTCAGGCGTCGGAAATGGTGGCCGGAGGAGAGAGAAATCGGCCGGCGAAGAATCTGGAAAAACCAACTATGTGCGACGGCAGGCTCGACGGCGACGGCAGGGGAGGCTACGGAACGAGCGGAGGTGGCTGAGGTGACGGCGGAGAGAGAGGGAGAACGGAGGAAAAATTAGAAATCTGGGGAAGAAGGAGGCATCGGGTCGTTTCTGCAAATTTATTCGAATTTGCGCCACGAAGAACAGCCTTCGTCGCGCAAAATTGCATTAATGAATTTTGCGCGACGAAAATTCCGTCCCGCAAGGTCTCCCACAACGCCAAATTTTGAATGGGGATTAGGGTCTGTGCCTTTTGCGCGACGAATTATTATCGTTCGTCGCGCAAAACGCTGTCGGTCCTTCAAAATTTTGGGATTTAGGGTTTAGCGGGAGGCTGAAACTCAAGGGTTGTGATTTTGCGCGACGAAGAGAGTGAACGTCGCGCAAGGAGAACTGTGCGACGGAACATCAGGTATTCGTCGCGCAAAACGATGTCGTTCCGCCAAAATTTTGAGAAAATTTTGGGTTTAGCGGGAGGCTGGAACTGAAGGGTCTGCGCTTTTTGTGCGACGAAGACAGCAAATGTCGCGCAATGTTCGCTAACAAAAATGAAAGGCCTGTGCCTTTTGCGCGACAAATACTTTTATTCGTCGAGCGAGTGGAAGATTTTGCTTCGCTTGAAATTTTCACTAAGTGTTCAAAGGGGATGGAAGGGTGAAAGTGTGGGCCAGATTGCGCGACGAATATTAGATTTATCCGTCGCGCAATCTTGTTCACGTCCACTTTGCGCGACGTTTTTGTTTTGTTCGTCGCGCGAGTTCAAGAATTTCATTCGATTGAAATTTTCACTAAGTGTTCAAAGGGGATGGAGGGGTGAAATGTGTGTCCCAGATTGCGCGACGAATGAGAACTTATCTGTCGCGCAATCTTTTTCACTTTCACTTTGCGCGACGATAGGAACTGTTATTCGTCGCGCAAAACCTAAACCCTAAAATGTAAACCCTAAACCCTAAGCCATAAGCCCTAAACCCTAAACCCTAAAATAGTTTCAATGATCCAACCGGCAAACTTATTTTTTTTATACTTGGAGATCGTATACGCCAAAAATCAAAACGACCAAACATTCAGATATCAGAAAACGGGACAAAATATTTGGACGGTTATAAATGAAAAGTCATGATTTAACGGTTATTTTAATTCCGATTTTGATCATTTTTTACAGCAACATTTGTTGACCCTATATGAATACAATGACTGAGTTTGATCTTCAATTTCAGATTTTTACACTAGGGGATACCACATAAACGTTAAGTTACATTTTGACAAATGTATGAACAAATTTTTGAGTTTTTGGTGAATATATGATTTTGATAGCACACGCAGTCTACGAAACTAGTTTCAGTCATCCAGCCGTCAAACTTGTTTTTTTATAATTCGAGGTCATAGACAGCAAAAATCGGCCAAAAAAAACATTCAGAGATTAAGTAACGGGGTAAAACTTTTCGACGGTTCTAAATAAAAAGTGATGATTGAACGGTTATTTGAACTCCGATGTTGATGATTTTTTGCCCCAACAGTCCTACACTCCATATGAATACAATGAACTACTTCGATCGCCAATTTGAAATATATATGTGTGTATATATTATACTATAACGTTACCTAATATATATTTGCACGACGAAGTTCTTCTTATCGTCGCACAAAAACACCATACGCGACGCATATGTATTCGTCGCGAAAACTATTGCGACGAGGTTTGTTCGTCGCGCAAAATATACGCGACGCATTTTATGCGTCGCGTATGGTATTTTTGCGCGACGATAAAGGGACTTCGTCGCGCAAGGATTTGGCGCCATAACTCCCCCTTTAATTCAAATTGTGTATCCTTTGTCTTTTTTGGAAAGGTTTTGTATTCATCATTTTTTATGCTTTGTATTTTTTGGAAAGGCTTTGTATTTCTTCATCAAAACCAAACTAAATTGATAATTAAGATTTGAATCGACCGAATTTATCGGTTTGACTAGATTGATGCCACTAATCATGAACCAAAGTGAAGAAAAATAAGAGGCACACAGCTAATATTGGAGAAATAACTTAAATTTTCTGTTTAAACATGAAGAAATAACTATATCTCAAAAGAAAAAATTAATAATTGAAGAGGCCTTAAGGCATGAATAAATAAATAAATAAAAACCAATCAACAAGCATGGGATCGTAATAAGTACTGACTAAAGTATTGACTAAAGTATTGACATTCCAATGAAGTTTGTGATGAAATATGGAGAATGAATACACAACTACATATGGACAACTACATATATTCAAAGATTTGTATTACACAAAATGAATACACTAACATAATAAATTTACAAATAAATTCATTATTCATCATCAGAACTATAATAACTTTCGTTATCGTCGCTATCATCACTCTCGGTCTCCCAATCTTCTTCCTCCTCCTCCTCAATAACTGCATCATCGGCGTTGCTGGGGCCCCCTGCAACATCGTATCGGGGAAGATCACCGAGGTCAATTGTAATTGACTGAATCGGTATTTCGACGGAAGACACTCCTTCTATTTGAAACGGTTCTTGTATAACATTTGTATCTCGAAGTGTTTCCGCATCATTTTCCATTGAAGATTCTAAACGTTGGTCAGCCACATTGTCGGCGTCGTTGTCACTTGGGTCTAGTTCTGGTATATCATACACGTTCCTATGATCCATCTTCTGCACAACTTTCCACCCGTTCCCGGCTTTAGGGTCATCTAGATACACAATTTGGGGCGCCATGTTTGCCAAAATGTACGGGTCGTCATCATACCAAGTTCTGTTAATGTTCACAGACAGTACTCCATGGTCGATTTTAACACTTCCCACCCTATTTGGGTTGGTATCGAACCATCGACACTTAAACATGATGACTTGGTATCGATCTTTGTAAAACAATTGCACGACAGTTGTCAGTTTGCCATAGAAATCAATGTCCGTACTTTCGCCTCCACCTGGGACATGGACACCGCTGTTTTTCGTACACAACTTGTCATCTCGTGCGGCCCCCAAAAATTTGACGCCGTTAACATTACAACCCGAGAACAATTCAGCGCGAATTGGGCCGAACGCCAAGTTATATAACTCATCACTGTAAGTTGGGGAATTCGATGATTTCAATTTATTCACCTAATAGTATACAAAACCATTTACATGTTAGTCTGACAAAATTAAATACTACAATTTATATTTGTCAATTACAAAACACTTATAACTTACAGAATCCAAAAACCATTGTGGAAATAATTCACGGTGTTTCAGGGCAACCAAATGTGATGGATGTTCTCGCTTCATCATCTGTTCATGCTCATCTAAGTAGGCCATTATCTCATCACAATTGTTCAGTACGAACCAATGCGCTACCTCCATGTCATTTCTAGAAAATGACTCTCCTCGTCCAGGATCTCCAAATGGTCGTGCGCTTTGGGCAAAAACAGAAAGTTTTTCATTTCTCATACCTCCGTCATTATTGCGTTGAGGGCGATTGAAAACCGTCTCCACATCTTTTAAATACATTCCACAGAAAGTAAGCGACTCATATTGAACCCAAGCCTCTATAATTGATCCTTCGGGCTTTGCCCTGTTGCGTACATTTTTTTTCAGCTCTCCGAGAAGCCTGCCAAAATAAAACGATATAATACAAATTAGCAAACTGTCGATAATGATGCATACACAAATGATAAAGATTATATACCTTTCTATTGGATACATCCGGCGATAGTTGACAGGACCAGCAAGCAATGCCTCTTCTGGCAAGTGAACCATCACGTGCATCATACTTGTAAAGCAAGCTGGAGGAAATATCATCTCAAACTTGCATAGGACTTGGACAATGTCATGGCGCAACTGAAACATGTCTGTCCTTCGCAATGTTTTTGCCGTCAGTTGGAAAAAAAATCTGGATAACAACATGATTGGCTTCACCACATCTTCCGGCAGTAGGTGTCGAATACCCACAGGAAGTAGGCGTTGCATAAACACATGGCAGTCATGGCTCTTAAGTCCAATAAATTTACCCCCATCGACATTCACGCAACGTGCGATATTAGAAGCATACCCATCGGGAAATTTGACAGACGATACAAACTTTAGAAACTCTTTTTTGTCATTCGGTTTCATAAAAAAGAATGCAAGATCCCTTCTAGCTTTATCACTGTCCCTATTCATCCATAAACCCCTTCGTATGCCCATTCTTTCCAAATCAAGGCGAGCTTTGATCGTGTCCTTCGTCTTCCCCTCGATATCTAGAATCGTGCCCACCAATGTGTCGAATACATTTTTCTCAACATGCATCACATCTAGATTGTGCCTCAATTTCAGTTTCGACCAATATGGGAGCTCAAAAAACATAGGCTTGTGCGTCCAGTTCAAATGTGTAGAAGGTCTGGTCCGACTCACTGTTTTTCCGAACGGAGCAAAATCCAAACGGTTCAGCTGTTCCAAGATCTCATCACCGGACCATTCTCTAGGTCTGAGGCGACGCTCTGTGTTCCCGTCGAACTCTTTATCTTTTTCCCGCCATTCGTGGTCCCATGGCAACCATCTCCGATGACCAAGGTAACAAACTTTTCCTGCGTGCCAACCAGAAGTTACATCTTCCTTGCATACAGGACATGCCATATAACCCTTTGTGCTCCACCCAGAAACCATTGCATATGCTGGGAAATCATTCACAGTCCACATAGCTGCTGCCCGCAAAGTGAACATCCTCCCAGTTGATTTATCGTACGTGCGAACACCGTTTGTCCATAAATCCTTCAGCTCATCAACCAGAGGCCTTAAGTACACATCAATTGACCTGCCAGGATCCTCAGTTATCAAAACAGTCATCATCATGTATTCTTTTTTCATGCATTTCCAAAGGCGGCAAATTATATGGGAATGCGAAAATCGGCCAAGTGCTGTGGTGTTGGTTTAGAACCCCATACGGATTGAATCCGTCAGTGGCAAGTCCCAATCTAACATTTCGGGGATCAGCAGCAAACTCGGGGAGCGTTCGATCGAACTCTTTCCATGCCTCCCCATCTGCAGGATGCCGCATCACATCATCGTCTACCCGTTTTTCCTTATGCCATCTCATATCTGTGGCAGTATGCGTCGACATATACAATCTCTGCAACCTAGGTTTAAGGGGCAGATAACGCATCACTTTTTGTGGTATCTTAGTCGTTCTATTATGGGATGTCATTTTGAACCTCGACTCATTGCATATAGGGCATGTATCCAACGTTTCATGCTCTTTGTAGAATAACATGCAATTGTTTTTGCAAGCGTGGATTTTTTCATAACCCAATCCAAGACCATGCAACACCTTCTGTGCATGTTTATGGTCTTTCGACAAACAATTGTCCGTCGGAAGCATTCTCTTGAAAACCCCCAAAAAGTAATCGAAACACAAGTTCGACATACGATACTTTATTTTTCGTGCATTAGCTCCACAATGGCAGTGAGAACGGAAAAGCTCTCGCACCCCGGGTATAACTCTTGGTTGGCATTTTTTAACAGTTTTTCATACTGTTCAAACTCCGCACTGTCTATTGGTGTAGGCGCGTCATCTTCCCCTTCCTGATTGATGTTGGTCGATGCGAATGGAAAAGCATCCTGTATAATACCCATGACTTGATCATTAGGATCCCCAATAGGTTCAACATTGTCCACTCTTGGGGCATTTGAAGTCGAAGCATGGTCTACTTGTTCGCCGTGAAGGTTCCAAATGCTATATGTTTCAATCATTCCATTCCTTACTAAATGAAATCCAACATTTTCAATTGTCTCAAACAACGTGTTGTTACACCTCCTACAAGGACAACGGATTCTAGTTGCACCCGGGTTGTGTCTACGTGCAAACTCAATAAAATCCTCGATTCCATCCAAGTATTGTCTGCGCATCTATTCGGGTTCTGTATCCACCTTCTGCTCATAATTCCTGAAACCACAATCACGACACAACAATCACAACAACTTCATACGAAGTTATAATGTCACCTTATGCCTCCGGTAAGGGCCCTATCCCATTCGGGAATGCATAGTCCTGTCACGTAACCTACGGCTACATGAGATTAGATTTCGGCGTGGATTAATTTCGGCAGCATCTCGACACAGTTCTTGAAGTGGGCATAGGTATAAATACCTACGTACCACCCGAAGAACGTACCGAGATGACACCGAAATCTCCACAATCGAAACCTAATCTGTAGCCGAAGATTATGTGACAACACTATGCATTACCAAACTGTCCAAATAATGGGACAATTCAAGAATTAATTGGACCGCAGTCATGCCTTACGCATCCATGCACGAAATCCAACTAATCTCGAACGGGAAACTACGTGTTACTAAACATAAAAATAAAAGTACGAAGTTAATTTCAATTAACTTCGTACATCACAACACATTGTGCTACGTCACGCACAATTTCACAACATTATAAACATATAACTTCAAAAAAAAATACAAACATAACAAACAAACTTTTACAATAACATACCTTCTCAATCGTTCTCCACCAATCACTAATCACAAATATCCCTAACGAGAACAAAATTAATAGCGTTAGTACGAATTTACATTAATACATTTAAACTAACGACAAAAAATACATGCCCAATGAACGTACTGAATTCACAGCAGAGCAGCGACAGGGAGAGTGAGAGAGAGGCAGAATGCAATTTTTGCATTCTGCCTCAGCAATGGCAAATCTGAAGAAGAAGGACTTTGCGCGACGAACAACCGAATTCATCGCGCAAAATGCCGTCGCGAAAACCCACTTTTCCGTCGTACAAAACAACATTTCCGTTGCGCAATTCCGTGTCGACATCTGCTTTTTTACGCGACGAAAAATATTATTCGTCGCACAAAATTTCGTCGCGCAAATAATATTTTTTGTCGCGCAAGAACGCACCGGCATTAAACTTTACGCGACGAAGGTAATTCCGTCGTGCAAAAAAATTTATCCACCTTGCATTTTGGCTCCAAAAATAAGTATCCCTCGTTTTCTTACGCAACGGTACATTTTTTCGTCGTGCTAAGTTGTCTTTTGAGACGAAAACTCTTTACACGACGAATGCTTAGAATTGTCGCACAATATTGTCATGCGCGACGATTTTTGCCGTCGCGCAAGATTTTGGCGCCAAAAAAAAAACCGGGTTTTTATCCACTACCTTTGCCCGACGAAATTAATTTAGGTCGCGCATAGATTGTTTGCGCGACGAAACTGTTTGTCGTGCTAGTTTTCTGTTGTTTGCGCGATGGAATTTTTTTTTCATCGCAATAGTGCTTTTTGCGCGATGAAAAAGTATTCGTCGCTCAAATAGTAAATCGTAGTAGTGTGTCCCACGACCTTGCGTTCAATAATGCTTGGGTCCTTCCTCTTGAGTCCTAGCATCAATAATAGGCTCTACAAAATAGTCACTCGAGTATGTATATCTATTTCATAAGGTTCAATGGGCATATTTATGATGATATCAACATTATTGTGGGAGCATATATTTCGGCAATCAATACCCCATACATCAAAGAGCTCCACAATGAGTATGTTGTTCCATGTCATTTGATTCCCGCGGCTTATGTTCCCCATCCTTTGGCACCTATCACACAAATTAACACAAAAATTAAACGCATCTTTGAATAGAATGGGCCAAAATAAACCAGATTGTAGAATTTTAAGTGCTGTTTTCTTAGCTCCAAAGTGACCTCCACAAGCCAACTTGTGGCTATGCTTCAGTATGCTCTCTTGCTCTTCTTTTGCAATAGACTTTCTAATGAGTATATCAAGGCAATGCTTGAATAAGAAAGGTTCGTCCCAAATATAATGTTTCACCATAGAAAAGAACTTCTTGTCATGAGAAGTTAAATCATTTCTAATAACACCACAAGTAAGATAATTAACAAAATCAACATACCATGGCTCTTTGGTGTTGGCAACATAGAGTTTTTCATCTGGGAAAGTTTCATCCAAGGGTAGCAAATCTAATCCTTTTTCTTCAACCACAATTCTACTCAAATAATTAGCCACCACATTCTCACTTCCCTTCTTATCTCGAATCTCCAAATCGAGCTCTTGCAGCAAAAGAATCTATCTAATCAAGCATGGTTTGGCGTTCTTAATAGTGAGTAAGTATCTAAGAGCTGCATGGTCAGAATAAACAATTACTTTAGAACCAACAAGGTAAGAACAAAACTTTTCTAAAGCAAAACCCACAAGAAGCAACTCTTTTTCTGTTGTGGAGTAGTTGAGTTGAGCATCATTTAAGGTTCGACTAGCATAATAAATCACATGGGGAAGCTTGTTCTTCTTTTAACCTAAAACTGCACCAATAGCAAAGTCAGAGACATCACACATTATTTCAAATGATAAAGACCAATTTGGAGCCATGATAATAAGGGCTGAAGTAAGTTCCTTCTTCAAGGTAATAAAAGCTTCCATACAAGCTTCATCAAACTTAAAAACAGCATCTTTAGCAAGCAAATTACACAATAGGCTTGGGATGTTTGAGAAATTTTGGATGAACCTTTTATAGAATCTAGCATGGCCTAGAAAACTTCTAACTCCCTTAACTGAGGAAGGAGGCAGTAGATTTGATATGAGATTGATCTTAGTTTATCCACTTCAATTCCCTTGCTTGAAATCACATGGCCTAGCACAATCTTACCATGAAGTGACACTTCTCCAAATTCAAAATCAAATTTGTTTCCTAGCATCTTTTAAGCACTAGAGGCAAGTGGTGAAGACAATCATCAAAAGTGGAACCAAAAACTGAAAAATCATCCATAAATACCTCAATGAATTGTTCCACCATATCTGAAAATATTGCCATCATGAATCTATGGAAAGTTGCTAGAGCATTGCATAAACCAAATGGCATCCTTCTATAAGCAAAGGTACCGAATGAGCATGTGAATGTGGTCTTTTCTTGGTCTTCTGGAGCAATGAAAATTTGATTATAACCTGAATATCCATCAAGAAAACAATAGTAAGCATGGCTGGAAAAATATTCAAGCATTTGATCAATAAAAGACAAGGGAAAATGATATTTTCTTGTGGATGTGTTCAACTTCCTGTAATCAATACAAACTCTCCAACTGGTGATAGTTCATGTAGGAACTAGCTCATTTTGATCATTTTTCACAACGGTGATTCCAGACTTCTTCAGAACAACTTGCACAGGACTCATCCACTTAGAATATGAAATTGGGTAGATGATTCCTACATCAAGTAGCTTTAAAACTTCTGCTCTAACCACCTCTTCCATGTTGGGGTTTAATCTTCTTTGGGCATCACGGCTAGGTTTGCTGTCTTCTTCCATTAGTATCCGGTGCATGCACATGCTTGGGCTTATACATTTGATATCTGCTATGGTCCATCCAAGGGCTGTTTTATGCTCTTTTAGAACTTTAATTAAGCTCTTATCTTCCTGTGAGGTGAGACTTGCAACAATTATAACATGAAGAGTTCCATTAACACCTAAATAAGTATATTTAAGATGATTGGGTAGAGGTTTAAGTTCTAGCTTCGGTGGGGTGATAATGGATGGTTCCAATTTCGTGGAGGATGGTCCAAGAGGCTTGAGTGGTGGCCTAAAAGATGGTGGGTATGGCTGGAACACTTCTAGGGCAACATGGTAGCTGATGATCTGATGGCCATTGGGTCATGACAAACTTAATATATATGTATCTGGTTTACTAACTTTTCATTGTCTATTTCTTTACAATAACATGAATATTGGGATTCTTAGAAGATCTTCTTTGTAATTTAATTTCTTCGTTTTAGAAATAGTGTGGCATATATATGCTTACGATGGCAAGTTTACGTAACAAAACATTTCTGGCCTATCTCATGGTAAGCAAGGCCTGTGCTTGATATCTTCTTGGTAGGATAAGTTATTCTTGTTCATATAACATTGCCTTAATAATAATTCCACGTAGTGGAGAAAGCATTTGCTTCTTGGCCAAACTACTTTAGAGCATATATATATATATATATATATATATATATATATATATATATATATAGGGGGCGGATCTGTGACACTATGTTTTTTACACAAGTTTTAACACCAATTCTGAACCATTAGATTTAAACACTATTAATGGCTGAGATTAAATCTCACAACTAATTTATTATTATCTTTCTAATAATACTTATATTCAACATTGTTTATTGTTATTATAACATAATAATTACCAATCGCACACTATCCATAACTCTCCAACTTTCTTTGCCTTTCTACCTGTGCTCGTTAGGGTGAGCACTCAGCACTCGACAATAGCATCCAGTCTATTTAGAACCCTAATCAAATCGTCTAAATTGAGATCAGTTGGGACCATAAATTTCATCCTCATAAGGAGCCATCGTTGCGGGTTTCTTTTTGCTTCTTGGCCAAACTACTTTAGAGCACATATATATATATATATATATATATATATATATATATATATAAAGTATGTGAATGCGATCCATTCCAATTTTGCAACAGAAAAAGGTACCAAAGTCGGCCAGTACTGTACCACAATCCAGGCCACAACCTTGCGTTCAACGGTGCTTTCGAGTCCTTAATTGGGAACAAAATGGCACATTCTTTTTGCATCTCTTTCTAATTTGCATACTTAATTTTTATTTGGGTCAAATTAATAGTCTAATGAACCAAATAGGGTTTGTTGTAGCAATTACTAAAGGAGTTCGAGCCAGACAAAGACACATGCACAAAAAAGGGAGAAGAACGTTCCTTAGGGGAAATGGGAAGGTATTAATTCCTTGCATAACTTTGTATAAGTTCACTTTGATCATTATCAAGAGGATTTAGAAACTTTCCTTCTTATTGGTTCAAATTTCGGGAAGAAAGATAAAAGGAAAGCTCAATAATTGTACGTATAAGTTCCTCTTCACTTTTGATTATTTTGAGATTTTTTATTGTCACAAACTTTTTTTTGTTGATATTTAACTTAATCATAGCATAGCAACTATGGTGTCCTTTATCATGTTCTTAGAGCATCTTCAATCGATATGTCATAGACATGAAAGGGCAAACATTGAAGGTTAAAGTTGCTCCAACCGAGTAGTCTGTAGAAGATGAATGTGATGAGCTTGTGTCAATTAGGAGAAATCTTGAAAATCAAGTTAATGTGCTCAAAGAGAGTAATATTTGCTTCCAAAACTCAAACAAACATCTCTTGGGTGAGTTGAATGAGGCAAAAAGTAAGATTATCTCCTTGACCATTGGTGCTTCAAAAATTGATAATATGTTGAATATGGGAAAACTTCATAGTGATAAAGGGGGTCTTGGATATAATCCAATTGGATCTAGTGTGTCTAGCTCAACATGTGCAAAAAAGGAGTTCGAGCCAGACAAAGACACATGCATAAAAAAGGGAGAAGAACGTTCCTTAGGGGAAATGGGAAGGTATTAATTCCTTGCATAATTTTTTTTGGGTCAAATTAATAGTCTAATCAACCTAATAGGGTTTGTTGTCGCAATCACTTTGACCACTATCACGAGGATTTAGAAACTTTCCTTCTTCGTGGTTCAAATTTTGGGAAGGAAGATAAAAGGAAAGCTCAATAATTGTACGTATAAGTTCCTCTTCATTTTTGACTATTTTTAGGATTTTTTATTCAATAACGCTACATGTACCAACTTGTTTATCAACTCTTTAACACTAAGTTACCAACACAGACATGGCAATCCATGTCATCTGCCATCTAATTTATTTTAAGTACATATTTTGTTCAAAAAAAGAATTTCATCGGCAAAAATAAAAAATAACGGAAATTTTTTTATTATAGATTTAGCGTTAAACTCATCTCCTTCGTCTTTCGTCCTTTCCCTCTGAAAACCCTAGAAATTGAACAGTGCCTCCAATTACGTATCAAAGCATGGGATTGTTGGTCCCACAAGGAAAAAAAAAAAAAACATATGCAGCCAATTAAGCTTATGGCTATTATATATATATATATATATTGTCACACAAAAAATATATTATTCTGATATTAGAACTTAATCATACCGTAGGAACTACGGCGTCTTTTATATCACATCATCACCACTTTTTAAGTAAAAATGTATATGTCTTATCATATCTAATGATCACATTGCTAACTAAATTTTATACAAATATAACTTATTAGATGAAGATAAATATCTCACTTATGAAACTAATAGCAGATACACCCACTATATAAGGATGAGATGAGAAGTTGCTTAGTCAATCCATGGCGAATCTTTAGAATTAGAAGAGTAGTCATTAAAGTGCATCTGATACTCTTTTTATCTTAGAAAAATTAGGTATTATACATAATTATCTTTACTAATTAGTATTTGAGACAAACAGTATTTCTGTTTTGGTTTTAATACCAAGAAATTGAATTTTGTTTTGAATTTGGCTAAAGTGGAGACCTAAATTCGTTGGCCCACCTTACATTAATCACTGAAGGGACAATTATACCCTTTTTATTTAAAAGCCTGATCTAAATTCATTGCTCTATCTTTCTTTCTCTCTCTCTCTCTCTCTCTCTCTCTCTCTCTCTCTCTCTCTCTCTCTCTCTCTCTCTCTCTCTCTCCGCAACAACGACTACCACATTGCCATGATCTGCGATCACCGATCCAAGATCGAGAGGTCAATCTGCGATGGAATTCTCAAGTTGCTTGACCCGCGGCTCATCCCTTTGACATTCACTGGCGACTCCAAGGTCTTCTAGCTCAAGATGAAAGACATTGTGATTGCTATCTTGCTGAGTTCAAGATTGATTGACTTGCGGCTCATCCCTTCGAATAACAAAGATTAGAACATCCAAGGTTCCAATCTCCAGTTTTCGTGTAATATTTTTTTGTTAATTGCTCAGATCTTATGATATTATTTTCATATCAGACTTCACATCAATGTCAAGCCCTGATAATCTTATGACTTGTGTTTTTCTCTCTCTTTGTGAAGCTTATGAAAATTTGTTATTTTAAGAAATATTGAACTGATATGGATGCACATTTAACTAGTGATGTTACTTTTGTATAATTTTTTATTTCTATAGAATTTCAGTCTTGTTTATGGTTGGTGTTTTCTATCCCTTCCACATGTTCACCTCACACCTTTTAATGAGATTATCCTTTTCTTTAGCCAGTAATGGCTAGTCATTGCTCTGATAAGTAGGGCTCTTAAAGTGTATCTTCGGGTACAGTTATATATGAACTATCACTTCCTCTTCCAATTTGCTGTCATTTCTTTTAAGTGAAAGTGGCTTCTCAATTGGTCATTTGTTTCTATGAATTGCTTATTAATTTTGTATGTAACCTTCATGTTAGATTTTGCACGTTTGAATTTTCAAGGCTTTTACGCTGCAGTCTTGGAGAAAGATGATTGTTGATATCTGTAGCATCAATCAGGTAGTACTGAAATGAAGCTGTTTGTAGGGAGTCGATTTTCCAGTTTTCGTGTAATGTTTTTTTTGTTAGTTGCTCAGTTCCTGTGATATTAATTTCATATCAGACTTCACATCAATGTTTTGATCTATTGTTTAAATCTCCACCTTGCATCCTTACTATTTTAGTCGTTGATATCTATTGTCAATGGTATTGCAAAACTTTTTGGTTTAGCTTTTTGGTGCATGGGTTTGAACTTTTTGATTTGAAAATGGTATTGCAAAACTACATTGTACAGGTTCTGCATTGTAGTTTTGGAAACTGTATTTCAGTTTTCATTTAATTACAAATTGATTTTTGTTCTTTCCTTGGCCTTCAACCTCACCAATTTGAAGAGTAGAGGCTACCCAGATGAGGAATTGAGTGGGCAAGAGAAGAGTAGAACTACCCAAGAGCAAGGGAACTCAAAATTGGACTTTCGGAAACTGCATTGTAGTTTTCATTTAATTACAATTGGATTTTTGCTCGTCCTTGGCCTTCAACCTCACCAATTTGAAGAGTAGAGGTTACCCAGATGAGGAATTGGGTGGGCAAGAGAAGAGTAGAACTACCCAAGAGCAAGATAACTCAAAATTGGACTTTTGGAAACTGCATTGCAGTTTTCATTTAATTACAATTGGATTTTTGCTCTTTCCTTGGCCTTCAACCTCACCAATTTGAAGAGAAGAGGCTACCCATATGAGGAATGGGGTGGGCAAGAAAAGAGTAAAACTACCCAAGAGCAAGGGAACTCAAAATTAGACTTTTGGAAACTGGAAACTGCATTGCAGTTTTCATTTTAATTACAATTTGATTTTTATTCTTTCCTTAACCTTCAACCTCACCAATTTGAAAAGTAGAGGCTACCCAAATGAGGAATTGGGTGGGCAAGAGAAGAGTAGAACTACCC
Organism: Prunus dulcis; assembly: GCF_902201215.1. Lineage (NCBI taxonomy): Eukaryota > Viridiplantae > Streptophyta > Magnoliopsida > Rosales > Rosaceae > Prunus > Prunus dulcis. Next base: position 51,775 of record NW_023010041.1, read on the forward strand.
AAGAGCAAGGGAACTCAAAATTGGACTTTTGGAAACTGGAAACTGCATTGCAGTTTTCATTTAATTACAATTGTTTTTGTAGTTGTTTTTTTTCTTTTTCAAAAACATAATTGATATCTACATTGTATTTTTGTTGCAGTTTCTGTTTTTATTTGCAGTTTTTGTGTGAATAAGTGTTGAAATGATTTTTTTTTATTTATAAAAATATCGTTGATTATTGATATAAATATTGTATAACTGAATATCGTTGATTATTGATATAAATATTGTATAACTGAATAAATATTACAAAATCAAGTTTGGTGTAGTAGTTTGTGAGTGAGCCTTCCTCCTTTGAGGGTCAAGGTTCGAGTCCATTCAATGACACAAAATCTTTTTTTTAAAAGGTGAATAAAGGGCAATAGAGTTGGTCCCCTGCAGACTGTTGCAGGCTGGCGACGGGCGGTGGTGGTAGCAGGCCGGCGACGGACGGTGGACATGTGGCATAGTATGCTTACCTTAGAAGGAGTGGCATTGTGTGTAATTTTGATATTTTTTAATGATATTTTTGTAAAATTAGGTACTACATTTGGTCTTTGGCCTTATGCTAATTAGATGAAATTATATTCTTATCTTCCAAATTAGTAAACTATATTGTTTTAAAACTAAAGCTCCCTTTTATCTTCTTTGTTATTATCTTACATAAATAAAATCTCTCTTTGATATTGCAAAGAAGTTGTTTTCTTCTCCTTTTTTTCTTTTATTTTTTTAATAATAATAAATTTCCGTGAAAAGTAATTACATAACAAACAAGAGAGAGTATGCTGGTGCGGCTAGCATTAAATATATTTTATATAGCATAAGAAGTGATTTCTACATATAATTATAAACGGAATATATAAAGACTAGGCTAGCTATCCAAACCACTTCTACATCTGATATACATATATATAATATTACAGAGCTTCATTAGTTAACTAATTACTTATACCAAAGTAAGTTGGTATATGTTAATTAGCGGCGAATCTTGGGGTACTCTCTTATCTCTATCCCCCCAAATAGCAGGGCTGCGTCCTTGCTATTAAGAACAGCCTGATCATTCCTAAGAGGAGTTGGGTGTCTCCCTGCACGAGCTGGTTGGTCTTGAGAAAATGGAGGCCTCTTGCCGGGCCGGCCATAGAACTTGTCTAGCATGGCAAAAGCCTCCCCTCCAAGCTTTGCTAGCTCTTCCTGAGTTGCCATAATAGTAATATTGCTACAATTTAGTACAAGCACACAAACAAACAGATGCACAAAGCAGGTCAGGTAATTTGGTTTGCCTTTGTTTTCTTGGTAAAATGGTTCGCGGCCAAGCCCCATTATATAGGAGTTAAAAAGGCCACCTTATTGTGAGACCTTGTGGATAAGTTGGTTGGATAACATAGATATCCATTCTTTCCAAAAGGGATTCCCACTTTTGGTGATTCCTTCAGAGACACTTTTGAATCTTTGAGTTGGGGCCTTTGCTTACGTTAGAAATATGTATTAGTAATGTTGCAAATTACAGAAGTGCCTTAAAAAGTATTATGATCAATAACACTATTGAACGTATGTATGGAAGATTGTTTGGTGCTAAGAATTTCGTGGCAGGTTGACCCATGGATATGGTTGGTACAAAACACATTAATGAAAAATAGGAATACGCACAAATTGTGGGAGGTGAAGATATTTCATCCTGGAGAGATTGATAGGAATCAATATCATAGTTTATCTGGTTTCTTTTCGTTGCTTGAGAGCTGTATATGTTGGATTTTTCAAATAAACTTATTTGAGGACTGCATATGATGGATCTTTCAACAATAAATTTATTTGAGGGGTATTTTTGGAAAGATCACTTTATATTGTATTTGAACAATTTAAACAGTCTATTTAATAGATTAGAGTGTTACTAAACGGACCCTAAAATTTAAGGAGGAAGTGAGAAAGCCCACCTCTAACCATGCTCCTTAGAGCATCCACAATCATGCTCTCTATTTTTTAGTTAAATTTTAGCTAAAAACATATAAAAGTTATTTTAAGAGCTCTCTATAAAATTTAAACTCCAATCATGCTCTTTACTTTAGGGAGTCATAAATGCTGTAACTCTTTTTTAATTGGTCCATCTCTATTAAAAAATAATATAAACATAATAAACATTAATTAAAGGTTTGAAATACTCATTAAATAAAGCAACATTAAATTATAGGGAGCCACTAGGAGTTCTTTCTCTCTCCTCAGATTTATGAGCTCTTAGAGGTCTCCCTGTTTTAGGAGGTGGATAGGGAGCATGGTTGGAGTTGTATTTTTCCAAATCCTCCCTAAAATTTGTCTAAGGAGATGGTTTAGGGAGCCCATTGTGGATGCTCTTATCCAACTCCTAAAATAGGGAGACTTCTAGGAGCTCTTAAATCTAAGGAGAGAGAAAGGACTCCTAGTGACTCCCTATAATTAAATACTGGTTTACTTTAATGCTATTTTAAGTATTTACTTTAATGCTAATTCTTGTTTACGTAACAAAATTATTCTGGCCTATCTCAGGGTAGGCAAGGCCTGTGCTTCATATCTTCTTGGTAGGAAATGATATTCTTGATCACACACACACACACACACACACATATATATAGGAAGTTTCAATTGAGGGATTCCTCAAATTTGAGGGATATCTTTGTAGGGCTCACTCTGTATTGCATTTTACTAATCTAAACCATCTATTTTGTAGATACTCATTCAAAGATCATCTCTTCAAAAAATCACTTGAATCTAATATTATTTTACCACTCAATTGAATTATTGAAATTACAATTGGATATCGAAACGGTTTTTGATTTATCTAATATTTTGCAAAGATTATCTATGAATGTAGATTTAAAAAATAGATGGTTTGAATCGTTGAAAAAAGATTCGTAAGAAACTTTAAAAGGTGTCCCTCAAATAAAAGTATTTGAAGAATCCCTCAACATATATAAAGAATGTGTGATTTCAATTTTTCAACAGAAAAAGATACCAATTAAAGTCGGCCAGTGTCCCACAATACCCAGCCACAACACAACCTTGCCTTCAACAATGCATGGGTCCTTACTTGCGATAAGATATTTGAAGAAGCTTTGGGAATAAAATGCCTTAAGAGACTGTTTAGGGGTGGTAGAAATCCACCTAACTCGGGCACGAGAAGAATAATGGCCGGGGTTTGGAGGCCGGGATTGGAGAAGTTAGTGACCGGAAATGTCGGGGTTCCTGTGGCCGAAATGTTGGAGAATTTAGGAGATCTCAGCCGGGTCTTGAAGGAGTCTTGTGGCGGCCGAGATTTGGAGCAGCCAGTGTCTTGGGCCGAATATGTGGCTGGAGTACTTGGAGGGCTACAGGGCAGGCCTGAGCCCGAGTTTTTCTAATTGAGGCCGGGTCTTTGGCTTTGAGCAGACAAGGCTTCGGAGAATGCGGTTGGGGTATTTGGTCTCTTTAGAGCAAGTCCAGCAGCAGGAGCTGGACTCGGGCTGGGGGGGTTTGGGAAAAAAATGGGTTTCCAGCAGTGTGAAGCAGCCCGGGCAAGCGGTGGGGTCCACGAAACTGGGCAGGCCCGAAGGCGATTTCGGCTCGAGCTTGGGCTCGAGGGCGGTGACGTCATGGCTGACGCCAGGCTGGCGTCAGCCCTCCAGATTTCAAATTTTTTTTACCGTTGGTGCGTGCATTGCACGCGCCAACGTTAAAAAAAAAATTCAAACTGACCGCTACAGTGGCTGCCAACGGCTACTTTCCAGGTGGCAGCCTCTGGTCTCTCCGATTCTTTTTTTTTTCTTCAATCCAATGGCAGCCAATTTTTCTGCAATAAAAAATTGAAAAAAAATTGAATTTTTTTTTCAAAAAATACACAAAAATTACTGAATTTTTTGTGTATAAATACCAACCAATATTCTTCACTTTTAACACCAAATCCTCTTATATTTTCTTCTCCTTCTACTATTGTTCACTTTCTCCTCAATATTTATTCACTTTCTATTCAATATTTTTTCACATTCAAGTTGTATTTTTGTCTATCATATTATAGGTTCTTCTAATGAAAATGGAGGGGCATGGAGCATGATGGAAGATGTTAGCTTGTGTGAGGCTTGGGTCCAAGTTAGTCCTTGTCCCGTAACGGGCAATGAGATTAAATTTTCTCATATGTGGAAAAAAATTCATCAAGCATTTTGTGAAAGGGCAATTGGTTCTACACGTACAGAAATAACATTATCCAGTAGGTGAAAAGTTCTTAATAAAGAGTTGGCAAAATGGAGAAATGCCTTAGCAAAAGCGATGGACAACCATCGAAGCGGAGAAAACCTTAGCAGTGAGGTAAATTATTTGTCATTTTCCTTCTATTAATTTCTATGTCATATTAATTTTTATTTAAATGTTTCTTGCAATTTATATATTTTGTTAATATGTCTCTAGTTTTTTTTTTTTTTATACATGTTGCATTTTTTTCAAATTTATTGAATTTGCATTATTTTTTTTTTACATGTTGCATTGCCAATATTTTATAAAGTTTCTTGCATTTCCATTTAATTTTTTTTTATAGATGTGGTTTGGTGCTACTGGGCAAGGGAAAAAAAGTTTCAACCATACCCATTGTTGGGAGGTGGTGAAGACTTGTAAGAGATTCCAAATTATTCCAACCGGTCCGACGGTAGTCTTGAACGAGACTCCACTTCATGAAATGCCGGCATCGGATTCACCTATGGATTCCCCGATGAGTCAAGACTCACCCATTGAAAAGGAGCCAAGGCCTATTGGGAGGAAGGCGGCAAAGGCGAAGAGAGGGAGTAATTCTAGCAAGAATGCATCTAAATTTTTGGAGAAACTTTCAAAGCACCAAGCCATGAGAATTGAAATGGACTTGAAACAACAAGAGCACGATATGGCTATTCAACTAGAATATGCAAAAGAAAGGGAGTATGTACGCGAACAAAACATTGAAAAAAAAGATCTGGAAACCATGGCCATGGATACAAGCTATATGTCCCCTGAAACAAAACAATTTTGGAAGCTAGAACGAAGGGATGTTATGAGACAAAGACTTTTTCGTGACGATGGACCTAGCAACACGGATTGGTTAAATGATGAAAACCATTAAAATAGTTTGCTTGCCTTTCATGTCTTAGTTTACTTGCCTTTGATTTCATTGTATTTTTTGTTTTGTTTAATTCATGTATTTATTTTATTAGTTGTATTGCTTTTCTTTTAGTGAATAAAGAAAATATTCAACAAAAATCCTTTTTATTCAAAACATTCCATACATAAAAAACAAACCACAACCAAAGCATAAAAAAAAAAAAAATAAACAAACAAACAAACCACAACCAAAGCATAAAAAATAAACAACCCACAACCAAAGCATAAAAAATAAACAACCCACAACCAAAGCATAAAAAATAAACAACCCACAACTAAAAATAATAAAGTATAAAAAAAACAAAGCATAACTAAAAATACAACATAAACATAATAAATTAAAAACAACTTCTTCACTTCACTTCATTCACCTTCATTTCCTTCATTGCCTTTCACCGCCCATAAATGCTTCATCAAGTCAACTTGACGGTGTTCATGAATATACGACGATTGCATCTCCGTGTAGCGATCAATCATACGGGGCATGAAACTACCGTCTCTAACCAACGGTTCATGCTGCACTGGTTCTCCATTTGGCCCCACTGGTTTTTCATAAATTCGTATTAGGGCCGTGTCCATGGGATTTGGTTCATACACTTCATCAGCATCGTAATCATATTCATCTTCCACAATCATGTTATGGAGGATGATACAAGTCATCATTATACTCCTAAGCACCTCCTCATCAAATAGACGTGCCGCGCCCCTGATAATAGCCCACCGGGCTTGAAGGATACCAAAGCACCTCTCAACATCTTTTCTGTCCCCCTCTTGATAGCGAGCAAAAAAATTTTGCTTATGGGATCGGGGATGTGGAATTGTTTTCACAAATGTTGTCCACCTCGGGTATATGCCATCAGCTAGATAATACCCGTTCTGGTAGATGGTATTGTTAATTTCATATGTGATATTTGGGGCTTTACCTCTCAAAACATCATTGAACATCGGGGATTGACCTAAGACATGCAAATCGTTTTGAGATCCGGCAACTCCGAAGAAGGCGTGCCAAACCCATGTATCAAAACCAGCAACTGCTTCCAGGATGATACTTTTCTGCCCTTTTCTATTTCCGTAGTCACCTTGCCAAGCAGTTGGACAATTTTTCCACTGCCAGTGCATGCAGCCAATGCTACCAATCATGCCAGGAAATCCTCGAGACTCAGCTTTTTGGAGAAGCCTTTGCAGGTCCCTGGGCGTAGGTCTGACGAGGTAGTCTCTGGTGTACAGAGTTTCCACTGCATCACAAAATCGCACCAAGCTCTCCAAAACAGTGGACTTCCCCATTCGAGCAATCTCATCCACCTGATCGGCAGATGACCCATACGCCAACATTCGTATCACAGCTGTGAACTTCTGCTCTGGAAGAAGTCCCAAATTTCCAGCACAATTTCTCTTTTAAACAAAATATTCATCATAATTGCAAATATCATGCATGACTTTATTAAACAAATGGGGTTGCATTCTATATCTCCCTCGAAAATGAACATCAGAGTACAGAGATTGTGGGATAAAATAATCTTCCATAAGATTCTTACCCCGAGAATGTCTATGTCTGTCCACATTTGGGCGACGGCCTTCTCGTGAACCACGGCGACCTTGGTTTTCTTCCTCTAGCAAAGCAACTGCTATGCCAAGTTGCTCATCTAGTTCTCTCTGCGCCCTTTTGCTTGCAGCTCGTCTACGCATTCTTTCTCTAATTTCTCGCTCTTGCCTCTCCAAAACCTCTTGCATGTCTGCCATTGAGAATGGAGAATGAAATCTAAAATATGAGAAATGGAAATGTAGAGAAGAACTGGTGTGGGAGGTATGAGCTGAACCTCTGGTTTTATAGAAAAATGTACACAGATAGATATAACACGTGGCGCAATCTTAGAGGGTGAAAATCTTATCTGAAATTTGAAATTCAAATGAAATTTGAAAATTGAAATTTATCTGAAATTTGAATTTTGAAATGTATCTGAATTTTGAAATTTATCTGAAATTTATATGAAATTTGAAACCGAAAATCTTATCCGATATGAATAGTATTGACACGTAGGAACCCAAAAATCTTATCCGAAAATATTATCCAAATTAATTGTTTAAGTAAACAAAGTTGTGAAAAAAACAAAAAAATGAATAGTATTTGCCATGGCAAGCCTAAACTGTTGGAAACACACTTTGCTGGAGGGGGCTAGGGCAGCCACTATTCACATGAATAGTAGCTGCCTTAGGACTCCTCTTGCCATGGTAAGGAGCTAACTGATGGAAATGCTCTTACAAACTGGGTTGAAAGGGTTTTAGTTTGGAGTAGACAAAGCTTTGGAGAATGGCGGTTGGAGCTTTGTGGATTTGTTAACGGCTGAAGGGTTTTCTAGGCTGGAAGTTTAATTGTCTTATTCGATATATACATACATATTTTCAAATAAGTGGGGCTGGAACTTCAAGATAATTGGGCCCGAGGCTTTATTGAACCTCCTTTGTCTAATTTTATGTATACATAATATTTTTATATAAATGCAATTGCCTTGGATTATTGCAAGTGCGGCTGGAGGTTCCCAAGCTTAAGCCCTCCATATCCTGTTGTATGATAATACAATATATATATATATATATGTATATATATTCAAATTTAATATATATTATATGGGTGACAATATAAGAAAAATCGGAGGCTCAAGTTCAAGACATCAACCCGAGTCCAGGATTTTCCGAGGATTACATGCACGTGACGGAGGCTTTGCAAGGGAAGAAATCAAGGAGGTTGATAATAATTTCAAATGTTCCAAAGCAATAAGAAATAATCAAGCATGTCAGACTATCTCCTACAATGCAATCCCACGAATTTAGGGGGGCCTCAGAAGGAAGGAAAGTTTAAAAGAGTTGACCTTTGGCCATTCAATGGCCAGCCCATGGGCTGACGAATGCCCTATATAAACCTTGCTCAACAAAGGTAGAAGACACAACATCAGACAAACAAACTTATCTTTTGTCTCGCACTTTTCTTTTCCTAGACTTAGAATTTTACTTTTCAAGCACCTAGTGTAGTGAGTTCTTCCTTTTTTCAGTGTAAGTTTATATTTTTCTTGTCATTTAAATTCTTGTTTGATTTATATTTCTTGTCATTTAAATTCAAGTTTATTTCCATTCCTTTATATTTCATTGTTATCGCACTTCAATTAAGTTTAATTTCAAGTTTGTTTATTTTATCGTTCTTAGCGTTCTTATCGCTTTTATTTCGTTCTTGCTTTATTTATTGCTTTGATTTATTTTATCGCACTTCAATTCTTGTCTTTACCTTTATACACATATTTAGTCTAATTGCATTATTTTTACACAAGACTCTAAAAATCACAAAAACATCCGTATGAAAACTAACCATCCTCGAGCCAGAGGAAGTGAAAGAATCTAGGCCAAGATGAGGTTCCTTGCTTGGCTGAGCAATCGTTTGGTCAGAAGTTAGAAGCGCAACACATCCATCTATTCTCATTCCATTCAAGCCCAAATTCGGGGTTTGGTGGTGGCACACCCTGCACTCCAAAAAGAAGGATCAAAAGTTCATTCCGTCAGCCGCCCCGGCCAAAAAAAGGGAAACAAAGACACTTTTGAATCTTTGAAGTTGTTAATGTATGCATTTTGAGTTTTTTCTTTTGGCTTCCCTTGACAATTTTGTAATAGGACAATCATTGTAGTTTCTCAAGCTCTAAGTTTAGATTAAGAATTACTTCTCTAGGTGTTCTTATCTGCCTACATTCTGATGGAAAACAATGCGTTTGACAAAGGTAAATTCTGCATTACACTACATTGCATTCACTAAATTTCTTAAGATTATGACTAGTCATCTTTCCTTTGTATGACTAGTCATCTTGCATTCGTATGACTAGTCATCTTTCCTTCGTATGACTAGTCAACCTTTGTTTCAATTAGGATTTCCAGCTCACTGTTTCCAACTGGGGCTTAACCTTTTTTTTTTGGTCCTTTTCTACGAATTTCTCAGCTGCCATGTATCTATTCTGACCTAGGAATTTTTGGTAAAAGCCAAAGAATTCCTCATTTGGCAGCCGTCACTTTTGGGGACAAGTTTTGGAAAGTTTCATAGCAAACTTTCGCTTCTTCTTCCTCAAGAGTAACCTTCATATTTTTCATCTTTGAGTTTTCCAAATTGTTTCTTTTTGAAAACTGCATTTGAAATATGAAAACTTCATCTTGCTAGATCAAACACTCTATCATATACATCTAGGTCAGATTCAAGATTGATTTCTTCAAGAGTATGGTTTCTTGAAGAAATTGGTCATTTTCTCCATGAATCCAAATTTCATTTATGTATGAGTTAGAGCTTGCAAGCTAGTGCCATGGGATGAAAGAGCTGGAGAAGGAGCTGCCATTGCCATGAAGAACTGAGCTTCAAGCTTTGCTAAGTTGGAGAAGAAGATTGCACAAAGGAGGTATAGCTCATCTTCCTAAATAGACCTAGGAATTTCTTGAGCTTGCTAGTGTTCTTTGTAAGAATCTTTTTTGCTTAGTGGATTGCCTGGTCGGTTGATGACCCCCAGTTTTTCCCAATGGTGGGTTTCTGGGTGAACAATTTCTGGTTTCCATCTCTGTAAATTTTCTGGGTTTGTGTTCTTGATAGTTGACTAGTCATCTGGATTTGTGCGGTTGACTAGTCATCTTTTTCTGCTGTTTGGTGTTTGCTTGATTATGTTGTCTTCACACACTTTCACCATAGTTGTTGCTAGCACAGGGGATGCCTAGATTGATGGGTCCTTCTGAGTGCCTAGGTTGTCACTAGTAATTCTCTAGGCTTGCAGGTACATCTTGGTATGCTCTGTGTATGTTATTGTTTGGTATAATTCATATCTAACAGTTGACTAGTCATAAGAGTATTTGGTCAAGGTCTAGAGTGTGTGAAGTTTGTTGCGTTCTTGGTTGAATATCTTTTAAATTTACCCCTCGTCACCTAAGTACCAATTTCAGAAGTGCCTTAAAAAGTATTATGAATAGCACTATTGAATGTTTGGAAGATTGTTTGGTGCTAAGAATTTCGTGGCAGGGTGACCCATGGATATGGTTGGTACAAAACACATTAATGAAAAATAGGGATAAGCACAAATTGTGGGAGGTGAAGATATTATCTTCCTGAAGGGATTGAAAGGAATCAATATCATACTTCATCTGGTTTCCTTTTATTTGCTTGAGAGCTGCATATGATAGATATTTCAAATAAACTTATTTGAGGGGTATTTTTGTAGAGTTCACTTTCTATTGTATTTGAATAATTCAAACTGTCTATTTAATAGATTAGAATGCTACTAAACAAACCATAATATTAACTGACAGTCCTGATCTCTTGGACTACATATGTCCAAGAGATTTGTGGTCACTTACCGTTGGATGTAAATTCAACGGTTCACTCGCTCTTGTACTCCTTTTAAGAAACTTTTTTGAACCATTAGATTAATATCCAACGGTGGGTGACCACAATTTCTTGGACTCTTATGGTCCAAGAGATCAGGACTGTATTAACTGAATACACTCTACTACCAAACTATTTATTAAATTACTAATTTACCCTAATATAAACTAAAAACAAATATATTGAATTGTGAAACAAATGTAATTTTAATAAGTGCACCTTACTAACGCGGAACCACTGGTTGTTTTTTTTTCTCAATTTGCTTGACTTTTCTTTTAAGCATCCCACATCATTTAAAAAACAAATCTAAAACATGACACCCCATATTTTTGCCTACAATCTTCTTCTCCATCTTAGCATTTGGACAACCAAACTCTTTTCTCTCTCAAAACCAAGCTCAGCAGAACCTCTTCTCCTTTCAATCAGTCTTCTTCTCCAAACATATAATTTTTTTCATTTTTCTCAATCTTTCAATTCATGAAATTTTCTATAATATTTGAAGCCCCTTGTAAAACTTGTTTTCTCCTATTTACCCCCACAAAAGTAGCCACACGAATCATATTGGGACTTAATTATATCAGCAAGCAAGGCAATCAGTTGTTTTTTGGTTTCAGATATTGGATTCAAAAAACAAAAAATTATTTTTTAAAAATCAGAAGGAGAAAAAATAAAAAAACAGACTGCATGAAATACTGTTTTTCTTGGGAAAAAAAATTAAAAACCCCCGAAGCTGCAAAATTGAGTGTTTTAATAAGAATGATTCCCTTACTGAGTATTACTTATTATTTGATTTAGGATCAATATCAAAGAATTCTATTGAACGTTTTTGTGTTATTAGTTATATTTAGGATATATAAAAAAGAACAATATTGTCCAGATTGTACAGTTAAAAACTTTGAGAATCAAAGTATGGGGAAAGGGATCGTGGGGAGATGAATGTTGTTGGTCTTTTTTTGAAGAGGTAGTGTATTAGGGTGTATCAAGGGTATTTTTGGTAGTTAAATAAGGTGTACTTTGTTAATTTTACATTTTTATTAGGGCGTACTCAGTTAATTTTAGGGTTCATTTAGCAGCACTCATAGATTATCTCTTTAAAAAATCACACAAATTGACGGGTATTTTTATAGAGCTCAATTTGTATTGTATTTCAACAATTTGAATCGTCTATGTCATAGATTATATCGCTTTAAAAAAGCACCCGAATTGAATTTTTTTAACCATTTGATTGAATAGTAGTCATTTATTAAGTGTGTGTCTGTTTGTCTCATCACATTTATATATGTTTGAATGGTTTACAATTTGTTCAAATAAATGAAATGCAATGTGGATGAACCCTAGAAAGTGTCGTATTTGAAAAATATTTAAATAAAATGATAACCTTACACATATTTGTTTATTTTATATAAATATCACCACAAACATAGAATAAACAGTTGCAAAACAACAGAAAACTTCTAATACTCAAAAAACATCCTTTAGCTTACATGATAGAAACAGAACAACTGCCTTTTTCCACAACACTTCTATTCAACTGAGCATCTTATATCTTCTTCAGTTGCATTATTTGCAAAATTTCAACTGAGCATCTTTATATCTTCTTCAGTTGCATTATTTGCAAAATTTGTTCCTGTGTTTGCAAATATGAAGCATTTTTCAAACATCTAGCATATTGCTGAAACATCTATCACTAGATCACATCTTACAAAAGTTATTCTTCTGTATTTGTTGTCGCTACTTTTCTTCTAATTAATAGTCTAATCAATCTAATAGGGTTTGTTGTTGCAATTCCAAAAGAGTTCAAGCCAGACAAACACACATACACCTGCGTCAAAATTCACTTTGACCATTGACGTGTTGAGTTAGAAACTTTCCTTCTTCCTGGTTCAAATTTAGGAAAAGAAGATAATAAGGAAAGCTCAACAATTGTACCTATAAGTTCCTCTTAACTTTTGACTATTTTGGGATTTTTTTTTTATTGTTATAGCAACAAAAAAAAATTAATAATTTATTTTGATAATTTAAATTTTTTGAAGGGAAAAATTATTTTGATATTTAAACCTTAATCATAGCGTAAAACCTACGTCGTCTTTTATATCACATCACCATCTTTTAAGTTAAACTTTATGTGTCGTATTGATCACATTTGCTAACCCATCGATAAAGATAATTCTCTCACTTTATTAAGAAATATGACCCACGAATAAGGATGAGAAATTGCCAAGTCAGTCTAGTGCATCTGATACCAGTGCTGATCTTTTCGCTTTCTACTTCAACTCTATATTTCTTCTTTGTTATTTTCTTACATGAATAAAATTCTTTGATATTGCAAGGAAAGTTGTTTTCTTCTATTTTTTTTTTAATAATAATAAATTTCCTTGAAAAGTGATTATATAACAAACAAGAGAGAGTATGCAAGAGAGGAGGGGCTAGCTTTAAATATATTTTATATAACATAAGAAGTGATTTGTACATATAATTACAAGCGGACACATATACATTTAGGTGCAGAAAATAAGCTAGCTTAGACTGTAGGCTAGCTATCCAAACCACTTCTACATGTGATATACATACATATACTATATTACAGAGAGCTTCATTAGTTAACTAATTACTTATACCAAACTAAGTTGGTAATAATTAGCGGCGAACCTTGGGGTACTCTCTTATCTCTATCCCCCCAAATAGCAGGGCTGCGTCCTTGCTATTAAGAACAGCCTGATCATTCCTAAAAGGAGCTGGTTGTCTCCCGGAACGAGCTTGTTGGTCTTGAGAAAATGGAGACCTCTTGCTGGGCTGGCCACAGAACTTGTCTAGCATGGCAAAAGCCTCCCTTCCAAGCCTTGCTAGCTCTTCCTGAGTTGCCATAATAATATTGCTAAAATTTAGTACAAGCACACAAAAAACAGATGCACGAAGCAGGTCAGGTAATTTGGTTTGCCCTTGTTTTCTTGGTAACAACGGTTTGCGGCCACGCCCCTTTATGTAGGAGTAAAAAGGCGACTATGGAAGATTTTTTGTTGCTAAGAATTTCGTGCAGGTTGACCGACGGATATGGTTGGTACAAAAAACATTAATGAAAAATAGGAATAAGCACAAATTGTGGGAGGTGAAGATATTATCTTCCTGAAGAGATTGGAAGGAATCAATATCATACTTTATCTGGGTTTACTTTCTTTGCTTGAGAGCTGCAATGATGGATTTTTCAAATAAATATTTCAACGTTTATCTCTTTAAAAAATCACACAAATTGACAGGTGCACATGCATGTGATAAATACTCAAATAAACTTATTTAAGGGGTATTTTTGTAGAGTTCAATATTGTATGTATTTCAACAATTTGAACCATCTATGTCATTGATTATATATCTTTAAACAAGCACCCGAATTGAATTTTTTTCGAGTGTTGATTTTCTCACTCCTCTTTTGTTCACTTACACTCCATTTTGTCTTTTTAAGGGAGTGTAAGTGGACAAAAGAAGAGTGAGAAAATCAACTTCCTTTTTTTTAACCATTTGATTGAATAGTACATAATTTAAGTGTTTGTCTATTTGTCTAGTCACATTTACTATTTGTTCAATATTTTATAAGAAAAATCTATGAATGAAACTTGAAAAATAGAAAATGGATGAACCCTAGAAAGTGTCAATAGAATGATAACCTTACACATATTTGTTTATTTAACAGTTCTGCAAAACAACATAAAACTTCTAATACTCAACAAACACATACTTTAGCTTACAGAATAATTGCCTTTTTCCACAACACTTCTATTCAACTGAGGCACATGATCCAAAGAGTAAGATATGTCATTTTTCATGCACTCATGATAGGAACTTTTTCGGAATCTAATATGATTTTATGTCCTCGATTTTGCTTGATTTTAATCAATTAGAATCCTTTTAGGAGTGCATCTCATTTATGCTTATTTTTCAATATCTTTTGTTTATTCCTTCTTTCTTGTTATTATTAAATTCCTACTTGTCTCTCAAGTATTTTGATTGATAATTACGTTGGTATTTCCTTGGGACTCAAGTGTGATTATGCTTTGAATTGAAATATATATTTTTGAATAAAAATCAGTCTTTAATAGTGTGATTATCAAAAATCTCATTTTGATTAGAATTTTCCTCTTTTATTGTTTTGGGCCTCACGTGTAATCACCTTTAGCATAGGAAAGTATCTTTGTGATTACTTTCATGTCTTGCAAATTAAAAATCTGTTTTGAAAGTGAGTTATTTTTTTGGTGGAGCAAAAATCCTATAAAACAAGACCTTTGTCTTCTTTCTTTAGTGAGCTTTCACGATCATATTTTCAGTCTATAAATTTTGGAAAGCTGAGTTTTTATTTGAGATAAATCATCAAGTGTTCCATGTTTACTTGGTGATTTATAAAACACTTTAATCATTCATATTGCATTCATTTGCATAGTTCAGTGACTCATACAGTTGAGGGCACCAAGACCGTGGTGGAGGTTTTTCTCCAGTGAGCTTGAATCGATCGTGACCAGTATGGATTCAACACAAGGAGAGTTGGAAGAACTCTGACAAACTTGAAGCAATCGCGACCAGTATTGCGTTTAACATACGGAGTGTCGAAAGATCATCTCGTGACAGAAGTTGAGTTGCTAAGAAGTTGGTAAACATTATGTAGAATGTGTCTAGGATAAGTGCGTGAGTACTTTTCGTAATCATCATTCTATAGTGGATTTGTCCCGTCAATTTTCCCCAAAGGTGGGGTTTTACCATGTAAAATAATTCTCTGGGTGTTCCTTTATTTTATGCTCTACACCTTCAAGGATTGAAACCACATATCAATCCTATTGGCGTCACTTATTTTCATCTATTATTTTGTTCTAGTTTATTATTGTATGTTTGTTTTTTTTGTTTTTTTTGAGAAATTATGGGATTGCATTCATAATTCAACCAAAAAAACTACTAACTACTGTTAATGTATGCATTTTGGGTTTTTCTTTTGGCTTCCCTTGACAACTTTGTAATAGGATTTCTATTGTTATTTATCAAGCTCAAGTTTAGATTGAGAATAGCTTCTCTAGGTGTTCTTAACTAACAACTATCATATGGAGGTTCATGCAAATTGGCAAAGGTAAATTGTGCATTGCATTATACTATTTTCATAAAATGATGACTAGTCATCTGTTTCTTGGATGACTAGTCATCCTTGCTCGCCAGCTTGATAACCAACTTTTTTGTCCTATTCCTTTTTCTCTCTCTCTGCTGCCACATGGGATTCTGACCTAGGGAACTTTTGTGTGTAAATACCAAAGAATTCTTCTTTGGGCAGCCGTCGCTTTTGGGGGAGAAGTTTTGGAAAGTTTCATAGCAAACTTTTGCTTCTTCTTCCTCAAGAGTAACCTTCATATTTTTCATCTTTGAGTTTTCCAAATTGTTTCTTTTTGAAAACTGCATTTGAAATATGAAAACTTCATCTTGCTAGATCAAACTGCATTTAAGGGTTCATTATATACTTGTCTCTCCAAGAGTGATATTTCTTCATCTCTGGTATTTTTCTTTTGGCTCTGAACCTCCTCTGTCCATCTTGCCTTATCTCTGAGCATGAAATCTAATTCATATTCTATCTATCAGAGTTAGTTGCAATTGTTTTGTTTGCACATGTGGTTATCTTCTCTCTCTCTTACTTACTGTGCTTGAAGACTTGGACTAGGCTATAGTAGCTAATACATCGTTGATCACTTGATATATTTGCTAGTTCATGTTTGTGTTTTTAAAATCAAAATCATGTCTTCTTCAGGGTCGATACTAAAATTGCTGCTTGTTATGATATTGCTTGAGTTCACTAGTCAACATATGCTCATGCTGATTGTGGTTGACTAGTCGTCTGCTTAATAGGGATCTTGTGACTTTTGGTGAAATTAATTTTCACTCTCTAAGAACCAAGACCATTGGTTATGACACAAAACACAAAGGTTCACTTGTCTTCTCCTTGTCTCATTTACACCTTCTGTTTCAACACTAGTACTGTGTTTATGTGTGGTCGTGTTTGGATGATGCCACTTTGGTCTATGACCCTATCTTAATAAGTTGTGTTCCCACATTCAATGATTTAGCCTAATATAATCTTGAAATCCTTACGAGTCTGTTGTGCTATATGAGTTTTGGATTGTTGGCTAATTTATTTTGTTGGGGGAGTTTCTTTGAGATGCATGTGTTTTGGCAACATTCTTGCTGGTTGTTTTTATCATTTTCATACATCAATGTTGCCTTCCTAAGCCTTATCTCGATTGATTTGCTCTCTTTTGTTCTTGGCTGTGTCTATGAGGTTGTTGGTCTTTTGATGCCACCTCAAATTTAGACATGCGTGACTAGTCCATTTCATAGTCCACTCTCTTCTCCTTGTGCTTTTTGGAAGCTATGTTGTGTTTTTTTGGACAACCTAAAGACTTATTTCTTGTATTCTTTCTCACATGTCCTCAATTTTGAGCAAAAATTTAGGTTTCATCTTGCATGGTGCTTTCTTCAAATTTGACATTGATTGATGCCTTAAATTTTGATATTTTGGTGCTTTGTCTTGATTTTGCACTATGGTGTGTAAAGAAAAATTCATTGGTTGTCCCTTGTTTTGATAAATATGTTGCTTAAACTCTGTCTTTTTAGGGGAGTTTCTTTATGTGTAATGTGTACACATTGAAATTAAATTCAGCCACTTGATTTTAATTGCTTTAGGTATGATTCCTTGCAACTTGTGCTCCATTTCTTATTTTTTTAGTCGGATGCACTTTTGTGTTTGTTGGCTATTTATGGACAGTTTGCTGGATTAGTACATCAAAGGTTAATTCCTTTATGTTATATGATACTCAGGGGGAGTATTTTTGGACAGGTTGGGTGGTATATTTTTGTAATCTCATTGTGCGGATCTTTTTGCTTGGGTAGTCTGTGCAACTTGATAGGAGGAGTTTTCTTGTATTGTTTTGAGCAAATGCTGTTTTGCTTTGTAATCAAACCGTGTCATGTGCATATTGTTCAAATCTGATTATGTGACTTGTGTTTAATTCACTTGATTACTGTTTCTCTATATTTGCCTTTTTGCTCTTTCCTTATCAACAAGGGGGAGAACACTCTCAACCCCATATTGCATATATTGCATATTGCTTCAAATTTTTGTGATATAATATGCTTGTCTTGTGCCTGGAGTTTGGTTGTTGTTTTGCAGGTACTTCATTTCATCATCTCCATAGGTTTGGTTTTGGGTTGAGTGTTGTTAGAGAGTGTGTTGTCAAGGAAAGCCAAAAAGGGGGAGATTGTTAATGTATGCATTTTGGGTTTTTTTTTTGGCTTCCCTTGACAACTTTGTAATAGGATTTCTATTGTTATTTATCAAGCTCAAGTTTAGATTGAGAATAGCTTCTCTAGGTGTTCTTAACTAACAACTATCATATGGAGGTTCATGCAAATTAGCAAAGGTAAATTGTGCATTGCATAACATTGCATTATACTATTTTCATAAAATGATGACTAGTCATCTGTTTCTTGGATGACTAGTCATCCTTGCTCTCCAGCTTGATAACCAACTTTTTTGTCCTATTCCTTTTTCTCTCTCTCTGCTGCCAAATGGGATTCTGACCTAGGGAACTTTTGTGTGTAAATACCAAAGAATTCTTCTTTGGGCAGCCGTCACTTTTGGGGGAGAAGTTTTGGAAAGTTTCATAGCAAACTTTTGCTTCTTCTTCCTCAAGAGTAACCTTCATATTTTTCATCTTTGAGTTTTCCAAATTGTTTCTTTTTGAAAACTGCATTTGAAATATGAAAACTTCATCTTGCTAGATCAAACACTCTATCATATTCATCTAGGTCAGATTCAAGATTGATTTCTTCAAGAGTATGGTTTCTTGAAGAAATTGGTCATTTTCTCCATGAATCCAAATTTCATTTTTGTATGAGTTAGAGCTTGCAAGCTAGTGCCATGGGATGAAAGAGCTGGAGAAGGAGCTGCCATTGCCATGAAGAACTGAGCTTCAAGCTTTGCTAAGTTGGAGAAGAAGATTGCACAAAGGAGGTATTGCTCATATTCCTAAATAGATCTAGGTTTTGCTTGAGCTTGCTTGTGTTCCTTTGTAAGAATCTTTTTCTACTTAGTGGATTGCCTGGTCGGTTGATGACCCCCAGTTTTTCCCAATGGTGGGTTTCTGGGTGAACAATTTCTGATTGCATCTCTGTAATTTTTCTGGGTTTCTGTTCTTGGTGGTTGACTAGTCATCGTATGAATTCTGGGTTTGTGTTCTTGGTGGTTGACTAGTCATCGTATGAATTGTGGTTGACTAGTCATTGTATAAATTCTGGGTTTGTGTCCTTATAGTTGACTAGTCATCATTATCTGTTGTTTGGTGTTTACTTGATTATGATGATTTCACACACTTTCACCATAGTTGTTGCTAGCATAGGGGATGCCTAGATTGTCAAACCTAACCCAAATACAAACTAACCATAAAGGGCCATTACAATAACGGAGCGATTTAACATCAAATTAAGACAATATGAGGCTCCTTCAGTAACGATCGCGCAGGATCGAAGAAACTCTTGCATAGGCATCCCAACTAAGAGTGCAAGCTCAAAATAACCAAAAAGAGATAATAAAAAACCAAGTCATAACAATACAAATAAAACTCTCACAAAAGAGAGGTGGAAAGCTCTCACGAAAGAGAGGTGGAAAGCTCTCACGAAAGAGAGGTGGAAAGTTCTCACAAAGGAGAGGTGAAAACTACACTGAAAATACAAAGAATCTATGCGACTTATTCCAAACATGAAGAAACCGCAAAAAGGATGGTATTAGAGAGCCGACACTGAAACGCAGGTGGAGAACAGAAGCTAAGACGCATTCGCATGTTATGACTGTAGAAAAATCATAACCAAAAGAAGAAATAGGGGAAATCGTCTGTCTTTCAAAATGAGGGAAGAGAGGATAAGGGATAGGAAGGCAGAAGGGGAGAGGGGAGGAAGAACAGTGACTTCCTCCCCCCTCAAAGTGAAAACGACTCTAGAGTGTTTTTTGTTGTTGTACGTTTGTTTTAAAGCCTTATTTGTGTTCAGGATTGATTCACCATATTAATCATGACACCGTTCTTTATGTTTTTAGTTTATTTTTTAATTGGCCTATTCACTTCCTCTAGGCGTTTGTTAGTCATCTTCTAGATATTTTCAAATTTGATTCAGTACTCCATAATAAATAAAAAGAGGAAACACTAGCTAGATTGATTCTTGTTTTCCTGTATCCTCTAGTGCTTTTTTGTTATTGCAGTTATGATATTAGATTGAGTGTGAGACAAATAATGAGCAGACCAAAAACAAAACGAAGATATGTGTTTCTATATTATTATAACAATAAGATCTCTTCACCTTTCGAAATGATACTTGCATTTGATATTTCTTTATTTATAACACCTTTCATTGTAAATTAGCTTTCTATATATTTCTAGAAGTATTTGGTGAATCAGATCGATTCACCTATGTAACATATATATGTGTGTGAGCATCTTGACAGGTCTGCGAAAGATGGATTAAGAATAAGAACAATATAAGTATAACTAAATAAAGGAAGCATGTTTAACTTGGTAATTGGATTTTCTTAACAATAATATTGAAGTATATATAATATATATCAAGGAACGATCGATGGTTAATTATCCCAAGTGAATCAGATTCCACACCGATTAGGTTTATGAAGTTTCACAGCCCATATGAATCATTTCCTAATTCCGTAATATAATATAATATTTATCAACGGAGTCTATCCTAATAAAAAAAATAGCATTAACTTATAGAGTCTCAGAGTTTAAACTCCCATGAGTATATATAGATAAAAAGTATGTGAATGTGATGATTCCAATTTTCCAACAGAAATAGATACCAAAGTCGGCCAGCCCCCGGCCACAACCTTGCGTTCAACAATGCTTGGGTCCTCAATTGGGGATAAGATATTTGAAGAAGCTTGGGAAATAAAATGGCGCATTCTTTTTGCATCTCTTTCTAATTTGCATACTTCATTTTTTTCTTCTTCTAATTAATAGTCTAATCAATCTAATAGGGTTTGTTGTCACAATTCCAAAGGAGTTCAAGTAAGACAAACACACATACACCCACGTTAAAATCCATTTTGACTATTGACGCGATGAGTTAGGAACTTTCCTTCTTCTTGGTTCAAATGCGGGGAAGGAAAGGAAAAAAAAGGAAAGCTCTAGTTGTACCTATAAGTTCCTCTTAACTTTTGACTAGTTTGGGATTTTTTTTATTGTTATAGCAAAAAATAAATTTATTATTTTGATAATTTTAATTTTTTGAAGGGAAAAATTCTTTTCATATTTAGACCTTAATCATAACGTAAAACCTACGTCGTCTTTTATATCACATCACCATCTTTTAAGTTAAACTTTATGTGTCGTATATATCATATCTAATGATCACATTTGCTAACTCTTCAACGAAGGTAAATCTCTCAATTTTGTAAGAAATATGACCCACGAATGATGATGGATATATAATGAATGCGAAACTATAATATGCGCACACACACGCACACCATTTCTGTAAGGATGAGAAGTTGCTGAATTTACTCCATGGCGAACTTCAGAATTAGGAGTAGTCAGTATAGTGCATTTGATAGCAGCGCTGACCTTTTTGCTTTCTACTTCAACTCTATTTTTCTTCTTTGTTATTTTCGTACATGAATAAAATTCTTTGCTGTTACAAGGAATTTGTTTTCTTCTGCTCTTTTTTATTTATTTATTTAATAATAATAAATTTTCATGAAGAGTGATTACATAACAAACAAGAGAGAGTATGCGAGAGAGGAGGGGCTAGCTTTAAATATATTTTATATATAACATAAGAAGTTATTTCTACATATAATTACAAGCTAGCTTAATTAGTATATATAAAGACTAGGCTAGCTATCCAAACCATTCTACATCTGATATAAATATATATAATATTACAGAGAGCTTCATTAGTTAACTAATTACTTATACCAAACTAAGTTGGTATATGTTAATTAGCGGCGAATCTTGGGGTACTCTCTTATCTCTATCCCCCCAAATAGCAGGGCTGCGTCCTTGCTATTAAGAACAGCCTGATCATTCCTAAGAGGAGTTGGGTGTCTCCCTGCACGAGCTGGTTGGTCTTGAGAAAATGGAGGCCTCTTGCCAGGCCGGCCATAGAACTTGTCTAGCATGGCAAAAGCCTCCCCTGCAAGCTTTGCTAGCTCTTCCTGAGTTTCCATAATAGTAATATTGCTACAATTTAGTACAAGCACACAAACAAACAGATGCACAAAGCAGGTCAGGTAATTTGGTTTGCCTTTGTTTTCTTGGTAAAATGGTTCGCGGCCAAGCCCCATTATATAGGAGTTACAAAGGCCACCTTATGGTGAGACCTTGTGGATAAGTTGGTTGGATAACATGGATATCCATTCTTTCCAAAAGGGATTCCCACTTTTGGTGATTCCTTCAGAGACACTTTTGAATCTTTGAGTTGGGGGCTTTGCTTACGTTAGAAATATGTATTAGTAATGTTGCAAATTACAGAAGTGCCTTAAAAAGTATGATGATCAATAACACTATTGAACGTATGTATGGAAGATTGTTTGGTGCTAAGAATTTCGTGGCAGGTTGACCCATGGATATGGTTGGTAATGAAAAATAGGAATAAGCACAAATTGTAGGAAATGAAGATATTTATTCCTCCAGAGATTGACAGGAATCAATATCATTTATTTATTTTTATTTTTTTCATTGCTTGAGAGCTACATATGATGGATTCTTCAAATAAAATTATTTGTGGGGTATTTTTGTAGAGATCACTTTGTATTATATTTGAACAATTTACAGTTAAAACTGTCTATTTCATAGATTATCTCTTTAAAAAATCACATAAATTGAGAGTTGGATGTGACAAATTAATCTCTAAATAAACTTATTTGAGGGGGTATTTTTGTGGGGCTCAATTTGTGTTGTATTTCAACAATTTGAACCCTCTATGTCATAGATGATATCTCTTTAAAAAAGCATCCCAATTGAATTTATTTTTTAACCATTCTGATGTAGGACAAATTATGGGTTTGTTCTTACAAAGGAAATTTGGAAAGGGGAAAAATTCAAAACCAGACAATTGGGCTTCAAATATGAAAAATCATGCTTGAGCATCAATTACGGCGTTAGGAAAAGAAGGAAGGCTTATTATTGGGATTTTCAGGTTGCTTGATTACTTTAGAAGATTTATATTATATTTATATTTTTAGAATAAGTTATCAATCATGATATTATTTTTCTGATATGATTTTCATTAGGATATGTTGTTAAAATATACAACTTCATCAACAAATACAAAACGATGTCTTTGTACTACAAAAAGATCTAAAAAAGCAGTCGAGGATGAGAATAGACGACCAACTCTCTAAAAAAACCGTCGTTAAAAAGGAAAAATATGACACATATTAACAGAACAAGGCCGCAAGATAGACATACAACGACGAAACTTAAAATAGGACGCCGTTAAATATCATTTTTACGACAAAAAAATATGACGTCTTTAAATACATTAGAAGACGACGTTATTGATTCCTACTACGTCGCCTATATAAAAACAGCCGTCGTAAAATAAATTTTCCACTTTGATTTTTCTATAAAAGATGACGTGGAAATAGTTGTCAGTGTCATTATTTACGACGTATGTATTTATAGAGTAGACGTTGAACAACAAAACAACGTCGGTTACAAATATATGAGAGTCGTATTACAAAATTTATACGTCCTATTTTCAGAAACAAACAACGGCGATAAATATTAGACGTTGTTAAATAAAACAACGTCGAAAACAAATAAAAACAGACGTGTTTAGTCTGCTAAAGTTCTAAAAAATAGTCGAGGATGAGAATAGGCGACCAACTCAAACAAATCAC
>NW_023010042.1:0-25657 GCF_902201215.1 Prunus dulcis
CAGATGGAGGAGGACGTTTTCCATAATTGCTTAGACTGTAACTTCGTTTGCTCTTTCCATCCCCAACAGATGGAGGAGGACGTTTTCCATAATTGCTTAGACTGTAACTTCGTTTGTTCTTTCCATCCCCAACAGCATTCACGATATTTGTGCTCTTTTCTTCATTTGTGGAGTCTGCAAATTATATATCAACGTCATAATGGAAAATACGTGATCAGCCGATTTGTGAATATGTGTCACTCATGTAATGACAGTAGTTAACTGATAAATATGTGGTCGAACATATTTTAGTAAAATGGCAGGCAGAAGAGATATCTAAGATTCTAAAGAGCTCAACACAAACCAGGGTGCAGAAGTTCACTGATAGATCTTGGCATCTGTGTGTTTGGCAGGACGGAGTTCCAGTAAAGTTGAGGTGCTGGTTGAGCAGCATGGTTTGCCAGTGCAACCGCTGCTAGCTGCAACATTAATTCGAACTCTAATTAAAATCAAATCTCACAAAGTGTAATTAATTAGTGGACGACACTTAAGTACGTACTAAATAAAATCGGGAGAGAATTATAGGAACACAAAACTTTCGTTTATATAGAGTACAATGAGAGAGCATGGAAAAGTTAATCAAATTGCAGAGCTTACACTGAGAATAGCAAAGATGAGTGGGAGATGAAACCCCATTAGGACTGAAATTAACTTGGCAACAGATGTAGCTAGTGGATATGAAGCAAGAAATTAAAGAAAGTCGGAGCTGGCTCTTATGGTAACAGTAGCAACTGGCTTCACCATTTTATAGACAAATGACGAGGGGTACCCAGAAGTAACACTGCCTCACTCACTTAAATTCATTTGACACAAGTGGCATGATGTGATGTATCAGACATAAATTGTGGCATGTGGGAGAAAGGTTTTTGAGATAAAACCTCACAGCTTGCTGGTCCATAAAATATATGGTTAATAATAATGGACCACTTAAATTTGAGAGGGGGTGGAGAGCCCACTAGGAGTAATAATTGGCCTGAGAATGGGTGGATGTGTATTGCAACATGAGTTTTAGGTGCATCGTTTAGGATTGAAGATTTACACAATAGGTTTTCAATCGAGAGGGGTGGAGAGCCCGCTAGGAACAATAATTTTAGGACCACATGTCATGAAAACAAAAAAAAAATGTCCCTATATATTTAGAGGGTACAATTGTTGGCATGAGCAATCCTACAATGCATCCTGTAGATATTTTCCCTTTCCAATTTATGCTTTATTAATTTTACTTGATTTTCCTTGGTTCAGAAAATTCCCAGAAAACAAAAATGATGGAAACTTCCAATTTTCACTAAAATTAAAGACACACATATGACGAATCTGAGCACCGCAGAGAAATTAATTTTAGTAGAAATTGGTAGACATATGAAGTTTGTAAAGTAGAACACTTTGCAGATTTTTGTAGAAATTATGTGCTTCTGAAATCTTGGGCTTCTATTAAATATATTAATTTGTGCATATTTTTCTTCCTCACGTTGGTGGAACACATTTCCAAGGAAAAAAAAGAAGTAAATACCAAATTACGTCATCAAACACTAACAGAGAAAGTAAAACCACTTAAGTTCAACAAATCCAAATTCAACGCAACTGATGGAAGTTCATCTTTTGTCGAGGTTTGACATTAAAGTGTCAACTTTTTACATTTCACATAGATAGAGGTAAAGTGATAAAGTCTTTTGAGAATAAGGGGGGTGTATCAATTAGGATTATAAAGCGTTTAAAAAGATTTTAAAAATCCGGGTGTATTCAATTTGGATTTATACAAACTTTAAAAGAGGTTTTACAAGTCTGGGTGTATTCAATTCGGACTTATATGAACTTTTAAAAAGTCCATTCAAATATGGGTGTATTCAATTAGGATTATAAAAAAGTTGAATCAAATCTAGGTGTATTCGAAAGGTCATATATTTGGAAGGATTTCATTAAGTGATAAATTTTCGTAGGTTTTAAGGGGAGAGTTATAAATATCAAAGACCAAAATAAATCCAACCTCCTCCCAAAGTATTTCATCAGATGTTTTTCTCTTTCCCTAGCTTTTCTCTCTGTGAAGACGAACAGCTTCCTTGCTCCATCTGTGAAGGTATGCTCCCTATTTTTTCTTTGATCAATACCTCGTTGGGTTTTCTTTTTCCATGATTTTTTTTTTTCATCGTGTTTTTCTTGTTATTAGGTTATAGGTTGGGATTAGGGTTTATGCTTGTTACTAGGATTTATGCTTGTTACTAGAGGAAACGAACTAGAATAGATTTGGAAGGGAATGCTATCTCAAATGTGACCACGCAACAAGCTATGGGAAGAATTAGCCTTAGCATTGATTCAATTGTCACCGACTTCCGGGAGGTCCATAACCTATTGGCAAAAAGGGAAAAAGAGAGAGAGCAGTAGAGTTATATGTGGGATGCCATTAAGGAGACCTCAAATTTGGATGAACATGCTCGTTATAAAGCGCTCCCTTTTTTGCATATTAACACAAAAAAGGATGCATTTTTGAAAATGTCTCCTGAGGAGCGTTCAAATTGGATATCCTATAATTTGGAATGAGTAGTTTGTTTGGAATGATTGGTTTTTGGAATTGTTTTTTGGATGATATTTGGACTATTTGTTTTGTTTATCAAACATTGTTGTTTATGTTTAAATACTCTATTGGTTATCGTCACATCCTGGGATCGGCTCCGCCGTAACACGATATTGTCTGCTTTGGGCCTCCTTGTAACACCCCGACTCCAAATTTAATTCCTATTTTAAATTATTTAAGCGAATTTACGAATTTACCCTTAGGGTAGGGGTAAATTGGTCATTTTCTTGCCCGAAAAGTGTTTGGGGCAGTGATTGGTATTTTTGGGTAGGTGGTACTGAGACGAATTCGTAGACACGCGGTAGGCTTGAATCGGAGTTGTAACGAAGAAGTTACGATCAAAACATCGACAGTGGCAAAACCGTAAATATTTCAAAATTGGGTTTAAAATATCTGACTTCTCTCTCTCTCTCTCTCTCTCTCTCTCTCTCTCTCCCGCGGCTGAACCCCCCTCCCCGTTTCAATTTTTCGCCGGAACTTCAGACGGCGAGAACTTCGCCGTCCGACCTCCGTTTGAGGCGCCGTTTCTTGCAAAAGCTTCATCTCTTCCTCCTCTACCCAGCCCACCCCTTTTCTCCGATCGAAAACCCGGCAAACGGCGGTGGCGACGACGTGAAAACCAGTCAAAACTGCCGACGTCGCCGACGACGTTTCCGGCCATCTCGAGCTGCGCCGTCACTTGGAACAGGTAGCTCTCCTTCCCTTCTAGCTATTTCCTGGGTTGTGCGACGACCATGGTGACGGTGGTCGTCGGATCGAAGCCGTGAAGTTCCGGGTTAAACCGCGAACTTCCGACGCCGATTCCGGCCACTTGCCGTCCGAATTGGACCTTGGTGTAGTTGAATAAAGTGTTCCACTCGTCGAGTAGAATCTATAGCCGGAAGGGTGAGCTCGGGTGTGGAGTTTTTCCGTTCCCGGAATTTCTCTACACACCCACGCACTGCCGGCGCATGTGGCGGCGCGTGGGCGAGTCTGGTGAGGCTGCAAAATAACCCGATGAGATCCTTAGGTTGTCACGAGCACGTAGGATTTCGCGGATCTCAATTCGGATGTCGTTTGACTATCGAACGGATTTTCGCATATTGTGCGTTATCCGGGTTCGATAGGTTCCGACCGTTAGATCCTTCCCGAATTAAAATATGTTGTTCTAGGTATTCTTAGGATCGTATAGGACTTCGCGGATTGTGAATCGGAACCCCGGATGTTCCGATTCAATAACTTAAAGTTTGTGTTTTATATTAACCGTCCGATCGTGCGATCATAAGCGATCTAACCGTCCGTTTCGGACCAAACTTGCGAGACGGGTATCTTAGACCTTGTGGAACCTTTAGGAACTTTCGGATTGTAAAATGGAGGTCGTGGGTCCCGTGGGTCCCGTGGGCCCGGTTGACCCGAATTGGGAAGTTTGACCGTCGGTTGACCGAGTGTCTCCCGAAGCTGTTCCATCGTCCAAATTGGGTAGTTGGACCTTAGAACGTCGCGTTCCTAGTACACTTACTAAGAACCTGGGAAATTAGGATATTTAATTCAAAGTACTCGTTCGAAATGCTTCGTACTAATCTCGTATACGTATTCTGAATTAGGTACTCCGACCACGCATACGCAGCAGGCGGGACCCTCTCAGGGTCAAGCAGCGTGGGACTACTTGTGAGTGGACTTTGTTTTCAAATCTTATGCATGGTTTTATTAATGAAAGATTTATGCATAATGTTTTAACGATTTATTGAATATATTATATTCATGGGTTGAATTTGATGTCTATATAGCGCTTTGGCATAGTTGGGTATCGAAAGTATATTTATATGGATTTTGGGAAATATTATGCATGATGTTTTAAATGGTATTTTTGGATATATTATTTATTCAATTGTTGAAAGGGATATTTTTATGAGGCATTGAAAATATGTTTTTGGGTTTAACATATTTGAGTATCTTGAGTATGAATATATGGATTTGAGGATTTCTATATATATTTGGTTATGTGCGAGGTACTTGGGTTGTTGAGATGAGATTGTGGAAAGTGGTGAGTATAGAATGTCAGTTTGGTGTGCTATAAGCACTACCCTATGTACCTCCCCTGATTTGGAACTTGGATACGGATACTTGAGATACTTGGAAGAATCGGAACCCGGGGCATCCTTGATGGGATGTTGCTGTAGGCCCTTAATTGGGTAGTCTGCGCGCGTAGGACTGATCACAGACGTACGGGTTTTGAGGTTATCGACGGTACGTGCTGGCTGAGAGTTGGTCCCCCAGTTGGACGGCTCGTTCCCTAGTCACATGGTGGATTGAGGACTCATCATGGGGACTCTGCCAGGGTGACTAGTCAAACAATCCCCCGGTTGGATTGTTTCCCCGGTACAACTAGGTGATGGTCATATTTATATTATATATATCTCTCTCTTATATTATATATTTATATATATAATTCATTCATTTATGTTTTTTGGTGAGGATACTTCTTTGCCGGTCGTGCCAATGGGTACGCTTTCGAGAGTTTGGTTGTGGGACTTATAAGTCTTGGATGGTGGGTGTTATAAAGCGTTCTTTTTGGATTTTGGACTTGGCATCTGGTATTGATTTGTTTTTATATATTATATATATATATACTTGAGTATGAAGGTTTTAAGATGCATGGAATTTCTTGCATGGTTTTCTAAACGGTGGGGTTATACTACGTTGGTTTACACTGAACTGAATTTATTTTTGTCCACTCACAATTTTCTGTTTTGCGCCCCCAGCCAGTAGTTGACTGAGCTCCGCAGCACAGCCGGATCATGCGCTTCCGAGCCTTGAGCCTTCGTAGGACTCTTTCTTCATGTTATTTCCTTTGAACTCCGTTTTGTTGAAATTGAAGTTCTTAGACATGCTCTGTTATCGCCCTGTTAGGGTTTGATTCGTGAGGCCTGAGGCCATTTCATTGTAAATTGTTTATTCGCTTTAAAGCATGCTGCTGGTTGGGATTGTTTTGTATTTTGTTGCAGGTTGAAATCGGTTGGGTTTCTTAAATTTACAGGGGGGACTCTGCCAAAATTTTGGTAAAGAGTCTCGGTTTTTAGTAAGTGGGCCCGGCATCGGGGTGATGTCGGAACAAAGACGGGGTCCGCTCCGGTTTCCGGGAAATTCCGGGGCGGGTCCTGTCACTCCTTCTCTGCCTTTATGGTTTTTGTTTCTGGAGCTTACAAGCAACTTCCCAGTGGGTCATCCATCATGGAATTGCTTTAGCCCCAACTCGCTTAACTTCAGAGTTCCCATGACTCCGAAGCCAGTGAGCTCCCAAAAGAACTCGTGCTAGATGGAGGTGGGCATGTACATATAAGGCACATCACCTCCTCTCCGTTGGTCGATGTGAGATGTTACAGTTATTAAATAGTTGATGATGAATTCATCAACTTTCTTTGCTTTTACTCTCATCCATCGGCTAATCTAACCTTATTATTCAAGCTAGACCAGTTCAGAATTTATGTGGTCTTTGTCTGCAAGAGCCATTATAAAAAATATTTTTTATTGCAATTTGGACCATCGATGCATTGCCTGCAGCATTGGCTTTGACAGCCGATCCAATTGCTTCTCTAGTTGACACAGCATTCATTGGTCAAATAGGTACTTTGCTTCTTATTCTTTTCATTTTGAACTGTGCATATGTTCTTCCATCGCAAACAAGTACTTTTTGTTTTTGCTTTGGTAACAAAAACAAATTTGATTGAAAAAATTCAAGTTTCTTTCTTTAAATGTCAAGGATGGGAATAAAATGAAATATACTATCTACATAAGTTTGGAATAAAAGCCTATCAAGTTCTATGAAAGCTTAAGAAAGTTTTATTAAAAAATTATACAGAAGTCTTCTGAAAGTCTATCAAGTTCTATACAAATTATAAAGTTCCATCAAGTTCTATGAAAGCTGGCACTTAAACAAAATCTTTTTAAACGCTCTAGAATCCTAATTGAATACACCCTCCCTAAGTATAGTCTTTGTGAGAGTAGAGAAATAGGTTTTGTAAACTCATCACATGAGTAAACTGTATTAGTGAGTGGTGGAGAGTCTGGAAGAAAAAATGATAAAAACTTCCAATCTCTAACAATTTCTACGTGTTACGAAATTAGTGTTGGCATTTTCTAGATACTAGCATAAACTCTAGTATATATTAGCATAGGTTGTAAACGTACTTTGAGAGAGCCTAGGGGCAGAATTGACAATGGCAGGATTGATGTGGCTCAACAATCCCCAAAACACAAACTTGTGGCTTGACCCGTGAAAGGCATCTGATTCAGAAGTAAGTGATGTCACTATCATGCATGTATATTAGGGAATTGTTTTAAAGAACAATTCAATCACGTTTTACTATTTTTAAAAGTGAATTGAAGTTTATTTAGGAGTGTTTTCTTTTTAGTAGGAGTGTTTTCTTTTTAGGCAATTTTGGTCCAAATCAATTTGATTCTCCTATTACTTTCATGTTTTAAAATCCCCTTAATTTTCTAACGTGGAAATCATGTTTCAATCATATCACAATATCAAGGAGTCAAGATACCCTTAATAGTTGACTAGGCGTATAAGAATTCATTTGATATTGGTATTGATCAAAATCTTCCTTTCTTAAATATCTCAATTCCTATTGGTTGGACTTAATGTAACCAATCTCTAGAATAGGAAAGATACTTTTGTGATTTTCTGTCAAGCCTTGGAAATTAGAGATTTGGTTTTCAACGTGTTTTCTTTCTTGTAAAGAAAAGTCTATAAAATAAGACCTTCGTCATTTTTGTTTAGAGAGCTTTAACTATCATATTTTCAATTCATAAACTTTGGAAAGCTAAATTTTTATTTGAGATAAATCATCAAGTGTTCCATAACTTGGTGATTTATCAAACACTTTATCATTCATATTGTATTCATTTGCATGTTTAGTGACTCATACGGTTGAGGGTACTGAGACTGTTGTGGTGGTTTTTCTACGATGAGCTTGAATCGATCGTGACTAGTATCAGATTCAATATAAGGAGAGTTGGAAGAACTCCGGCGAGCTTGAAAAAATCGTGACCAGTATTGCGTTCAACATAAGGAGTATCGAAAGATCATCCCGTGACAGAAGTTAAGTTACGAAGAGGTCAGTAAACATTATCTAGAATGTATCTAGGATAAGTGTGTGAATACTTCTTGTAATCATAGTTCTATAATAGATTTGTTTTGGACTAAGAAGTCCCATTGATTTTCCCCAGAGATTGAAGTTTTACCATATAAAATAATTTTCTACGTTTTCCGTTCTCTATATTCAAGAATTGATATCACTTATCAATCCTCTAGGCATGTTTTTATTCCTTTATTACACTTAAACTCTGTAAACGTACTATTTACCTCCCTTACAGTGTTTTAACCTATCCTACAGGTACAATTTCAATGTCCTTCAAATTTGTTTTTTGGTCAAATCTGTTTTCTCTTTGTGAAGTTGGGTCCCAACGCCCAAAACACAAAAACTACCTCGAAGCATTTCCTGGGCCTATACAATCCTTAAGAAGAAGACAGGCCCAACATGATGGAAAAGAGCCAAGATTAAACAGTTCATGTCCAAGGAAGGAGAATAGAAAAGGCAAGAAATCTATGAGTTGATCTGAACCCAATTTTAAATCAACTTGTTCTTGCCATTTTAAAACAAACTTGGTCCTTCCTTTCATACATATACATTGCAGGTGGGAATTCCTTTCCTTCTCTTTTTTTACTTTTTATTCTTTTCATTTCATAATATTTCTTCTGGATCACTGTATTGTTCTATAAATTGCTATATACCTTCCATTTGCCTGAACGAGATACAACCTTTGCATCATTATACTTTGAAAAGCAATAGGCACAAATCTAAGGAAGCCGACCAGTTAGAAAAACTGGCCTAAGACACACGTTTCTTAAAGAACTTATTTTTCATTCACAATAGAAATTAAATATTATTAAATAATATAAAATTTCCAACACTAGAAGAAGATGATATTCTGTTCCATTTGTCTCCCTTCCCCTCCAAATTCAATATTCCAGCTGTGAAGAAATTCTTAGAAATATTAATTATTGAAAGCCTCTCATGATCATGAGTACTGTAATAATTCCTAAAAGAGTCGGTTATTATGTATGTGTGATAAAGATCCTCAAGAATAAAGAATGGGAGCTGATTTTCAAGCAACCACATGTCAGGCTGTACACATCCACGGTTTGTTTAATAAGCGGTCTCCTTCATGTTCACATCCTTTCAGATAGAACCTCAATAAGAACTCAATAGTGAAGGCAGCATCCATTAGAATGATTTTTACAAATTCATCACTGCTAAACTTAATGGGTTTGCATAACAACTTCACAGTCTTGCTTCTTGGTCCCTTATTTTTTTGATATAGTCCTTTAAGCTTACCTCCGTCGGACGTATAAAATCTCCTAAGTACCTCTTTTTCTGCTCTTCCATGGCTTATAAATGTTAACGTTAGTCTCTTAATTAATCAATGAGATTTATTTTCTTGATTAATTAAGGAATTTACTTTCCTATTCTATATAGTTGACAAATTAATGTATAATTAGGAGATATTATCCTAATTGATTAATGTATCTATTTCCTTGTATAGCAGTTATGTAAACTCCTATATATACCTCCTTATGGAAAAGAATAAAACTCAACTTAAAGTATTCAAACCATATTCATATTTTAGGATGGTATCAGAGCAATCGATCATCAGTTGTCTCTAAACTCTCATATCAAATTTCTCATATTCAAACCCAAACCCTAAATCAAATTCCTCATATTTAAATTCCCCAAATCCAAATCCCTCAAATCTAAATTCCTCAAATCCTCTTATCAAAATCCCTAGATACATACCCTCAAATCTTATATACATACCTCCCAAATCCAATTCCAACATCAATTCCTACATCAAACTCCTCAAATCCCATTCCTCTCATCAAATTCCTTACATTCTCATATCACATATTACTTTCGCTACGATGTCAGAAACTCCTACGAGAGGACTTCATCTCATTGCCGGTGATCGGGCAATGACCAACTTTGACCCAACACTCACACAACAAAATATCTTCCACAGTTGTCCACGNGCCTCCGGCTTCGATAGAAGAGGCCACTTGTATTTTTACACAAATGAAATTTAGTAGTAGAAAATCTTGTATGGAAAGTGAAAAATATTGAAAGGATATGAATTTTTATGAAGATTTGGTGTGGGAAGTCAATAATATTTGTAGGTATTTATAGAAAATGTTTCCATAATTTTTCGATTTTTTTTAGCCAAAAAATGGACTGCCGTTAGATTTGACAAGATTTTTGGATCGGAGGCTCTTGGAGAAGCTACGTGCCTTGTAGCCGTTGGTTTTTGGCAGCTGTGGATCAAAGCAAGAAATCCAAAGAAAATTTATCGTTGGCGCGTGCATTGCAACGGTAAAAAAAATTTGAAATTCTTTCGTTGACATCAGCCTGACTGAAACCCAAAGGCAAGGTGACGGGCCAGATCTCCTTGTGGGTTCCACACCTTGCCTGGGCTAAATCTTGAATGTTGGAGCTGCTTACCGGGCTTAGGGCCCCCTGCTGCTTGGGCTAGCCTGGCACGCTGGAGATGCTCTTACAAAAGCTGTGTATAATGTCTTATCCAACTATGTGGTATGGTAGATCCTTATTAAAAAAATATCTCTAACAGTTGATATGTAACAAGAGACTAAACTAACTAGTCATTCTATAATGAGGGCCTTATATATGACTTTTATGTGAAGTTTTATCTATTAACTGTTGGATCGTGCTAACCAATTTTGTAACTTCCCGACTCCAAATTTGATTCCTATTTTTAATTTATTTAAGTAAAATTATGAATTTACACTTGGGGTAGGGGTATTTTAGTCATTTTTTGTTACGGGAAGAGTTTGGGACCATGACTGGTAATTTTGGGTAGGTGGTACTGAGATGAATTCGTAGACACGCGGTAGGCTTGAATCGAAGTTGTAACGAGGAAATGGCGATCAAAACATCATCAATGGCAAACTTGTATATAGTTTGAAAAGAGGAGAGAAAAAATCTGATTTTTCTTCTCTCTCCTCACTCACTCACTCTCTCTCTCTCTCTCTCTCTCTCTCTCTCCCGAATCCCTCTCTGCGCGCACGAAACCCTTCCTTGTTACTGTTCACCGAGACGGAAACCACCACACCGCCGCCACATCCGACCACCCCAGCCCCCGAGACCGGTCCCGTTCGACTCGTCGTGAAGCCACGAACCCGAACCACTCAAAGTTCCCCCGGAATATGCAAGAATTGCCGACGACATCGACTGGTTCAAACCCGAGTCTTCCCGACGTCACCCAGTCGCCTCTTCTGCCAGATTCCAGTGAAAAAGGTGAGGTTTCTTCCTCTTTTTCCTTGGTCTAGCTGACTGTTGCATAGGTTTGGATCGATTTGTTGTCTAGGAACTGATTAGAAAACCTAGGTATTGGCCGGATTTCAAAGTGAAATTCCGGCCAGTTGCCGTCCTAATTGAACCTCCCCGTAGTTGAGTGATGTGATCCTCACCTCGAGTAGAAGCTAGGGTAGGAAGGGTGAGCTCGGGTGTGGAATTTTTCCATCACCGAAATTTACTCTACCTACCCATGCACTGCCGGCACGTGTGGCGGCGCGTGGGCGAGGGTGGTGAAGTTGCACTTTGTCCTGAGGAGATCCTCAGGTTGGCACGAGTGCGTAGGATTTCGCGTATCTCAATTCGGAAGTCCTTTGATTGTCGAACGGATTTTCACATATTGTGCGTTATCCGGGTTTGATAGGTTCTGACCGTTGGATCGTTTCCCAATTAAAATATGTTGTTCTAGGTATTTCTAAGATCATGTAGGACTTCACAGATCGTGAATCGGAGCCTCGGATGTTCCGATTCAATAATTCAAAGTTTGTGGGTTAGCGATAACCGTCCAATCGTGAGCGATTCCTAAACCTGTAACCGGACCTTAGGATACCTCGTTCAACGTACACGTACTGGGAACTTGGGGATTTAAGTATTTAATTTGTGTTTTCCGTTTCGAATTAATTTTATATTAATTAAGGGTTTGTATCTCAAAATAGGTGCTCCTACTGCTCGCACTCAGCAGGCAGGACTCTCTCGTGGTCAGGCAGCGTAGAAATACTTGTGAGTGGACTTTATTTTCAATCATACGCATGGTTTTATTGATGAAAGATTTATGCATAATGTTAGATATGGTATATTGAATATATATTATATTCATGTGTTGATTTTGATGTTTTATAGCGCTTTGGCAATATATTGTGGGTTTGGCATATTTGGATATCGAGAGTATGTTTTATATGGATTTTGGGGAAGTTATATATATATATATATATTGTCTATAGGTGGGGTACTTGGGATTGTTGAGGTGAGTTTGTTGAAGAACTTGAGTATGAGGAGTTGTTTAGAGAAATTGTATGATTACACTATGTAAGTACATTCCCCAGTTACTAGGCTTCCCACACGTGGCGTTGGATCCGGCATCGGGGTGATGTCGAAACAAGGACGGGGTTCGCTTTGAATTCCGGAAATTCCGGGACGGGTCCTGTCAAATTTGATCTAACGATTAAGAAATAAAACCTCACCTAATAAAGCCTTCATTATGGAATTCGTACTAAACTAATTAGGTATTTTCTTTTATTGTTTAGTGCAGGTTCTGTAAGCCCCTAAACCCAAAAACTAACTGAAGGTATTTGTGGGCTCAACTAAAGGCCCTATATATATAGGGGACATATAAGGAAAACAACCCCAAGTCCAACGAAGAAGACGTATAAGAGCATTTCCACCAGTTAACCCCTTGTCATGGCAAGGGGAGTCCTAGGGCAGCTACTATTCACGTGAATAGTGGCTGCCCTAGCCCTCTCCAGCAAAGTGTGTTTCCAGCAGTTTAGGCTTGCCATGGCAAATACTATTCATTTTTTTGTTTTTTTTCACAACTTTGTTTACTTAAACAATTAATTTGGATAATATTTTCGGATAAGATTTTTGGGTTCCTAAGTGTCAATACTATTCATATCGGATAAGATTTTCGGTTTCAAATTTCAGATAAATTTCAAATTTCAGATACATTTCAAAATTCAAATTTCAGATAAATTCAAAATGTCAAATTTCATATACATTTCAAATTTCAAATTTCAGATAAATTTCAAATTTCAAATTTCAGATAAAATTTTCACCCTCTAAGATTGCGCCGCGTGTCATATCTATCTGTGTACATTTTTCTATAAAACCAGAGGTTTAACTCATACCTCCCACACCATTTCTTCTCTACATTTCCATTTCTCATATTTTAGATTTCATTCTCCATTCTCAATGGCAGACATGCAAGAGGTTTTGGATAGGCAAGAGCGAGAAACTAGAGAAAGAATGCATAGACGAGCTACAAGCAAAAGGGCGCAGAGAGAACTAGATGAGCAACTTGGCATAGCAGTTGCTTTGCTTGAGGAAGAAAACCAGAGTTGTCGTGGTTCACGAGAAGGCCATGGCCCAAACGTGGACAGACATAGACATTCTCGGAGTAAGAATCTTATGGAAGATTATTTTATCCCACAATCTCTGTACTCTGATGTTCATTTTCGAGGGAGATATAAAATGCAACCTCATTTGTTCAATAAAGTCATGCATGATATTTGCAATTATGATGAATATTTTGTTCAAAAGAGAAATTGTGCTGGAAATTTGGGACTTCTTCCAGAGCAGAAGTTCACAGCTGTGATATGAATGTTGGCGTATGGGTCATCTGCTGATCAGGTGGATGAGATTGCTCGGATGGGGAAGTCCACTGTTTTGGAGAGCTTGGTGCGATTTTGTGATGCAATGGAAACTCTGTACACCAGAGACTACCTGCGCAGACCTATGCCCAGGGACCTGCAACGGCTTCTCCAAAAATCTGAGTCTCGAGGATTTCCTGGCATGATTGGTAGTATTGACTGCATGCACTGGCAGTGGAAAAATTGTCCATCTACTTGGCAAGGGGATTACGGAAATAGAAAAGGGCAGAAAAGTATCATCCTGGAAGCAGTTGCTGGTTTTGATACATGGGTTTGGCACGCATTCTTCAGAGTTGTCGGATCTCAAAACGATTTGAATGTCCTAAGTCAATCCCCGATGTTCAATGATGTTTTGAGAGGTGAAGCCCCAAATATCACATATGAAATCAATAGTACCATATACCAGAACGGGTATTATCTAACTGATGGTATCTACCCGAGGTGGACAACATTTGTGAAAACAATTCCACATCCCCGATCCCATAAGCAAATTTTTTTTGCTCACTATCAAGAGGGGTATAGAAAAGATGTTGAGAGGTGCTTTGGTATCCTTCAAGTCCGGTGGGCTATTATCAGGGGCGCGGCATGTCTATTTGACGAGGAGGCGCTTAGGAGTATAATGATGACTTGTATCATCCTCTATAACGTGATTGTGGAAGATGAATATGATTACGATGCTGATGAAGTGTATGAACCAAATCCCATGGACACGGCCCTAACACGAATTTATGAAAAACCAGTGGGGCCAAATGGAGAACCAGTGCAGCATGAACCGTTGGTTAGAGACAGTAGTTTCATGCCCCGTATGATTGATCGCTACACGGAGATGCAATCGTCGTATATTCATGAACAACATCAAGTTGACTTGATGAAGCATTTATGGGCGGTGAAAGGCAATGAACGTGAATGAAGTGAAGTGAATATGTTTTTTTAATTTATTATGTTTATGTTGTATTTTTAGTTATACTTTGTTTTTTTTATGCTTTATTATTTTTAGTTGTGGGTTGTTTATTTTTTATGCTTTGGTTGTGGGTTGTTTATTTTTTATGCTTTGGTTGTGGTTTGTTTTTTTTTTTTATGCTTTGGTTGTGGTTTTTTTTTTATGTATGGAATGTTTTGAATAAAAAGGATTTTTGTTGAATATTTTCTTTATTGACTAAAAGAAAAGCAATACAACTAATAAAATAAAATACATGAATTAAACAAAACAAAAAATACAATGATATCAAAGGCAAGTAAACTAAGACATGAAAGGCAAACAAACTATTTTAATGGTTTTCATCATTTAACCAATCCGTGTTGCTAGGTCCATCGTCACGAAAAAGTCTTCGTCTCATAACATCCCTTCGTTCTAGCTTTCAAAATTGTTTTGTTTCAGGGGACATATGGCTTGTATCCATGGCCATGGTTTCCCGATCTTTTTTTTCAATGTTTTGTTCGCGTACATACTCCCTTTCTTTGCATACATACTCCCTTTCTTTTGCATATTCTACTTGAACTGCCATATCGTGCTCTTGTTGTTTCAAGTCCATTTCAATTCTCATGGCTTGGTGCTTTGAAAGTTCCTCCAAAAATTTAGATGCATTCTTGCTAGAATTACTCCCTCTCTTCGCCTTCGCCGCCTCCCTCCCAATAGGCCTTGGCTCCTTTTCAATGGGTGAGTCTTGACTCATCGGGGAATCCATAGGTGAATCCGATGCCGGCGTCTCATGAAGTGGAGTCTCGTTCAAGACTACCGTAGGACCGGTTGGAATAATTTGGAATCTCTTACAAGTCTTCACCACCTCCCAACAATGGGTATGGTTGAAACTTTTTTTCCCTTGCCCAGTAGCACCAAACCACATTTGTGCTTGCATAATCTATAAAAAAAATTAAATGAAAATGCAAGAAACTTTATAAAATATTGGCAATGCAACATGTAAAAAAAAAAACTAATGCAAATTCAATAAATTTAAAAAAAAATGCAACATGTATAAAAAAAAAAACTAGAGACATATTAACAAAATATATAAATTGCAAGAAACATTTTTAAAAAAATTAATATGACATAGAAATTCATAGAAGGAAAATGACAAATAATTTACCTCACTACTAAGGTTTTCTCCGCTTCGATGGTTGTCCATCGCTTTTGCTAAGGCATTTCTCCATTTCACCAACTCTTTATTAAGAACTTTCCACCTACTGGATAATGCCATTTCTGTAAGTGTAGAACCAATTGCCTTTTCACAAAATGCTTGATGAATTTTTTTCCACATATGAGAAAATTTAATCTCATTGCCCGTTACGGGACAATGACTAACTTGGACCCAAGCCTCACACAAGCTAACATCTTCCATCATGCTCCATGCCCCTCCATTTTCATTAGAAGAACCCATAATATGATAGACAAAAATACAACTTGAAAGTGAAAAAATATTGAGTAGAAAGTGAATAAATATTGAGGAGAAAGTGAATAATAGTAGAAGGAGAAGAAAATATAAGAGGATTTGGTGTTAAAAGTGAAGAGTATTGGTTGGTATTTATACAAAAAAAATTCAGTAATTTGTGTGTATTTTTTTAAAAAAAATTCGATTTTTTTCAATTTTTTTATTGCAGAAAAATTGTCTGCCATTGGATTGAAGAAAAAAAAAGAATCAGAGAGCCCAGAGGCTGCCACGTGGAATGTAGCCGTTGGCAGCTACTGTAGCGCGTCGTTTGAAATTTGCACGCGCCAACGGTAAAAAAAATTTGAACGCTGGAGGGCTTACGCCAGCCTGGCGTCAGCCATGACGTCACCGCCCTCGGGCCAGCCCTGTCTCGTGGCCCCCACCTCTTGCCCGGGCTGCCTCACGCTACTGGAAACCCAATTTTTTCCCAAACACACCACCCCCCCCAATTCTAAAAATTCCAAAATTAGCAATAAGTGATGAGACAGAGCTTACAATCAGAAACCTCCTCGCTTTTGAACAATGCCATTGCATGGAGAATTACATAAACGATTATGTTGTCATCATGGATCGCTTTGTGAACACCGCAAAGGATGTGGAGTTGCTTGTTAAGCATGGAATCGTCGAAAATAGTCTCGGTGACAGTAGTGAAGGGTCTACTCTGATTAACAACCTTGCGGATGGGGTCATAGTGGACCCTAATGACTTCTATTTTGCTATTCTTTGTGCAGACCTCAACAAGTACTGCAGAACGTCTTGGCACAAATGGCAGGCAAACTTGAGACAAAACTATTGCAACACACCTTGGGCAACTATTTCAATTGCTGCGGCTATTTTTCTCCTCATACTCACTTTTATACAAACAGTGTGCTCTGTTATCTCTGCTCTGCCTTCTAAGCGTTGAGAGTAAGTCTCTTCTTAGCCGTTTTCTCCTTGTCATTTCCTTTTGGTCCTCCACATGACACGAGCTGGGTTTGTCACCAGCCTAGAGGTGCAAGAGAGCTGGAGAAAGAAAAAGTTAGTGTATATGTAGAAAATATAGCCTCTGTTAGTGAAAGTGAGCTGTGCATGTAGAGTGATGGAAGCAATGTGGTTGTTTTATTTGTTTCTCTATGCTTGTTCGGTATGAAACT
Organism: Prunus dulcis; assembly: GCF_902201215.1. Lineage (NCBI taxonomy): Eukaryota > Viridiplantae > Streptophyta > Magnoliopsida > Rosales > Rosaceae > Prunus > Prunus dulcis. The sequence continues at coordinate 16,945 of NW_023010042.1, forward strand.
GTTGAAATTTTATAACTTTATTGTTAATCCGAGAGCTGTTATGTTGGGTACTCCAATGTAACAAATCATTGAAAATCTCATGTCGGTAGTCTTTAATCTAAGACGTCCTTTGTCAAGGGTGGTTTTGTGCAAAAACTATTTTATACCCTAAGTGAAGCCCCTATTTTATACACATGAAAAACAATTTTTGATCTTCAAAAAAAGAAATGCATATTCGAAATATAACTGAAAAAAAGTGTATTGTCTATGATTTTATTTTTGTATTTTAGGTGCATACAATTGGATCTAAAATTGCCACATAACTATCATAAACTTAGAAGCCATATAATTACGCTTACGAAATATGCTAGCGTGGGTCGCATGTGGGCATGTGTCACCCTATTACCATACTGTATGTCCTGGACGGTAGATGACTGGACCTTTGCCTCCAACCCAAATATACATATATTTTCCTCCCTTTCTTGAGCTTTATAAGCTCCATTCATAGTTGATTTCGAACCAAAACAAAGAATTCATAATTGATTTATTATTTTTCCAACTATATGCACAAGGACCTATAGTCTTTTCGAGTGTATAATTAATTAGCACGAATAAAAGGATAGAATTCTTTTCTTGCAGACCCATACATAAATGTAGATTCGATACATTTACACAGTCCACCTGTAGAATCTCTTCATAGGCACCAAAAGATTGCAAAAAGTTCACAATATTTTTAAATATCCAAAAATTATAGTTTTGACTGAACCTAGTAGTATGGGCTTGTAACTAAGCAAAGCATTAAAATAATTGGTTGCTATGAAAACCTTCTCAGGGATGCTATGGAAACCTTCTCAGGTGAGGCATTAGTGGTCTTCAGCTCTTCATCTTGGCATTGGTGGGTGAAGTCGCACCACATCCCCTACCCTCGGGTTTAGTAGAGTCTCCCGACCACAGAGGTTGGGCAGCGCAAGCAAACCAGAAAAATTATAGTTTTGGGAGCTTCTAATTTTATTTTATTTTTTACACTAAACAAACACAGTTGATTTAAGTAGAAATCAATTTAGTCCTTTAGCCAAGCTTGATGGTAAAGTGGGGCCAATCACACAGTCCATATCCACCCATTGGAATCTCCATAACCCCCAAAAAAGTTTCAAAAAAAAAAAATTTACAAATAATTTGAAATGTTTGATAATGAATGTACACAAATTATAGCTCTGGGATGGGAGCTTCTAATTTTTACACTCCATAGCCACCAAAAAAAAAACCCAGTTAATTTAAGTAGAAATCAATGAAGTGCTTTATTTCACTAAGCCAAGCTTGATGGTGAAGAACTGATCAACTAACATTTCTTTTGCAGGTTCTGAAAGAAAAAGTAAAGAGGACAAAGAAAACATTGCTTTTCTGCTTTTATTATTATTCGAACCAATTGAACCGGGGTTGCTCATAACCGCTTCTATTATAAAAATGTTGAAATCTTCATAAGAAATCCAAGTGCCTCCTGGTAAAGCAATTGGGAGTGCTAGCTTATTTAGAAAGCGCTTTTAAATGTTTAAGCCAAAAACTGTCATAAGAGCTTTTGGTTGTTAAAAAAGCGCTTTTAACTATTCTAGAAGCATTCACAAACAGGCCCTTGGCTATCTATGGACTTCTCCTTTCTATACCCTTGGGAGAGCTACGAACCCACTAATTAATACAACATGCCAAGCCTTAGAAAGGTAAAGCCAGGTTAAGCATAACATGAACAGTGAAAACCAGGTTTCACTACATATGGATGTCATTGCAGCTGTTGTTCTTCTCATACTCGCTATCATGCTAACTGTCTGCTCTGTTGTCTCTGTTAATTAACTTAATGTTAAAGTATTTTAGAGATCGATTGAACCAATGTTGTGCCTATTGTTTTCTTATAGTTCGTTTGTGTGAGTGGTGGTGATATTCAAATTATTTGTTTGATGTAAGACCAAATATATAATTTTTAACAAATGTATCAGGGGCAACTCCCTTGGCACTGAGAGTTTGAATCGCTCATTTATATACAAACAGAAGAACTTCCACTTCCCTAGTTTATTTTATTTCTTTTGTCTCTGTGGAGCATACTTCTAAGTAATTTTCATAGGCACAAGCAATCACTCTTTTTTTTTTTTTTTTTTTTTTTTTTTTACCAACAAGGGGGAAAAACCCCAAAAAAACAAACTAACAGACTACCAGTCAATCACTCTTATTTAACTTTAGATAAACACGTACATGAGCAACAAATCTGCAACCACTAAACATGAAATTGAGGAAATAAAGAACCTACAGCGCCATTACGGAGCACACTGTTTGAATAAATGTGAGCACAACTAGTATAGTGGCTACAATTATAGACAGGCCAGCCCGAAATCGGCTCCATCGTAGCACGATATTGTCCGCTTTGGGCCTCTCTCTCTGCCAGCACGGTTTTGTTTCTGGGAACTCACGAGCAACTTTCCAGTGAGTCACCTATCCTGGGATTGCTCTAGCCCAAACTCGCTTAACTTCGGAGTTTCCATGACTTCGAAGCCAGTGAGCTCCCAAAAGGCTTGTCACATCCCGGGATCAGCTCGGCCGTAGCACGATATTGTCCGCTTTGGGCCCCTTCTCTGCCCGCACGGTTTTGTTTCTGGGAACTCACTAGCAACTTCCCAGTGGGTCACCCATCTTGGGATTGCTCTAGCCCAAACTCGCTTAACTTCGGAGTTTCCATGACTCCGAAGCCAGTGAACTCCCAAAAAGCCTCGTGCAAGATAGAGGCGGGCATGTACATATAAGGCACCCCCTCTCCGTTAGTCGATGTGGGATGTTACAATATATCACGATTATAAACAGGAACCCAAGAAGAATGTATATCATATAAACTATTCAACCAGTCATCATTAGCCAATTCACATTCTTTCATCAATTCCTTCCACTTTTCTTCAAATTCCTCTATCTTGTATGTTGACCGAGTACATTTCTTCATCTGAATTTTGAATTTGGACTTCTTGAAGTACACATGTGACAATTTTTCTACAAACTTCTTCTTAATATGCCAGAGCCATAACCGATGGCGAGTGTTAGGAAAAATCTTGGCAATTGCTCCTTTCATTGCCAAGTCTTGAACAGTAATAATGGAAACTAGATGACGTCCTCCCATTGCTTCAAGCCATGTCTCAAACAACCACAAAATGTCACCTCTGTCTCATCTTGTAAAAGTGCACATCCAAATTGTATTGATTGCAAATGGTGGTTTACTCTTGTGAATGGTGCAAATGGCATATCATACTTGTTTGTCTTATAGGTTGTGTCAAATGTGGCTACATCTCCAAAATAGTGGTACGCCATGCATGATCGAGCATCCACCCAAAAGAAATTAGCTGCCCTTCCGTTTTCATCACATTGAATGGCATAAAAAAAATTGAGGATTCTTAGCTTGCTTCTTCCTAAAGTAAGTAAGGACTGACTGTGCATCACCTCCATCCAGTTGTCTATACCGGACATTTCTCAAGTGGTTATAACAATCTCTATTGTTAAAACCAATATGCGGGCCGCCAAGGATTGAAGGAACTTTTGCAATTGGCAAATTTTCTTCATGAAATGTTTCAGTCAGAATTTTAGCTGCTTTCGGCATAACCCTATTTGACTTCATTTTCATTCTTCTTTCTGGTGTAACTGGCTTGTGATTGTGAGAGTCTTGGAAACTTGAAACTTTCCATTTGTTTGACCATCTATCAAGCTTAATTCTCATACTTGCTGTGCATCCACATTTCACCGTAGAACAATTTTTACCCGTTCTCTTCATATTCTCAATCTCACTTATGTCTCTCTCATCATTCTCTTCTGAAGCCTTCTGTGATGTATTTTTGGGCACATATTTTCCTTCATGTGCACAAACAAATTGTCTACTCGTTACCTCATCTAAACGCCTTCTTGTCTTGGAGGAAGATCGAGTTCTAATCCAGAATCCCTCTTGTCGGCCATACTCTTCATAATAGTTTCTTGCTTCTTCCATTGTGTCAAATACCATCCCTGTATATGGTGCTTTTAATTGTGTCACTTTCTTTTTTGGAGTACTTGTTTCACCATTCACCACTTGAATTATCTCCTCTACCTATTGAACATATTAATCATTCTTAACGATGCAACTTAGAAAAATATTATACATATGTTAATAAGATATATATGATTATGATTATCTCTACATCAAATTATTAATGCTGTTTATACCATATCTAAACTTTCATACCAGATATGGTATAAACAAATGAAAGATGAAATATAATGGAATAAACTTTCATACTGATTTTAAAAAATAATTCTTATGTTAAAAGACAATCATTAATGGCACTACGAATTATTTTTTAACATAAGAATTCTTAATGGCCCAGTAATTCAGCAATCCTAACATCGTATAAACTTTCATATAACATCGTATTTATAAAAAAATAAAAAATTCTGCAATCCTAATTGTCTACAGGAAGAGCTACAACAAAGATAAAAAAAACAAAAAGATAAAAAAATCTCTGATGAAGGTAACATACCAAAGATATGCACTGAGAGTTGGAGGAAATATCTTGTGTGCGCTCCAACATTTTGATGAGGCAATATTGTATTCATATATGAGAAATTGCTTTGACATAAAAGAACTATACTGAAGATGAATTCATGGTTGCGTATATGCTGTGCATGAAGAAGGATAAACTGAAAAGAGTTCTTATTAGACCTTAATAAATATTTGAGATTAAAGAGGAAGGAGAGAGAGAGAGAGAGAGAGAGAGAGAGAGAGAGAGAGAGGCGCGTGCGAATGTGGTTGTGGTTTCGGTATTTAGTTTTTGGTGAGATTCTTTATTTATTAAACCCTAATAAATATTTGAGATTAAAGAAGCAGGAGAGATTACGTCTTCCAGCAAAGAGGTTGGAGAGAGAAAATTTTCCTTTTATTCCACGGATCCGCCTCCTATATATATATATATATATATATGTAAAAAAACTCGGATGTTATATCTTTTCTTCGGCAAGATTAATATCCATTTGTTGTCAAAATAAATAACTAGCTAGTATGAAAGTAGTATTTCTTTTCTTCATCACTTCACAATACTATCTTTTTATTGATCGAATCACAATACAATACAATACTTGGTACATATATCACCCTACAATAAGCACACATAAAAGTTTAACCATGAAATTCAAAATGTTTTATTCAACCACCTCGACCTTTAATTTGGTGAAAGCTTCTGTCTACCTACTGTTACTGTGCACCTACCCCAATAATCTGGTGAAAGCTTCTGTCTACCTACTGTGCACCTACCCCAATAATTTGGTGAAAGCTCGATCATTTTGCACAAGCCAATGACAAGTCCAAATGATTGACCTCTTTTTTTGCGGTTTCCATTCATTTTGTGACCAATCCAATTTGATTTGTCTTGTTTACTCTCATGCACTTGCCCTCTTTGTTCTTTAGGAATTTTTTTCATTATCGATCTGAACCAAGGGAAATTGAGTAAAAATACGAATTGAAAAGGGAAAAGCACAGCTTGTTTTGGTAATAAGGAGAAAAGATCTAGAGGATTCATTGGATTGGAGGGCATTAATTGATCATGCAAGAATAGAGAGACATATGGGGTGAACTGAGGCCAATGCAAGCTCTTTTGCCCTTTGTTTTTTCCCCGGTTTTCCTCTGTATTCCGGTTATGTAATGTACAAGAAAAAAGTTTGTCCAGGTTACAAAAGGTCCTAAAAGAAGTCAGCCAACAGATACGAAAAAGGCTACAAATTTCAACACAAATATGAATCTCTCATTACCACACACATGCTAAAAAGTTACGACAAATAAACCACACAATAAAATCTCCAAACTCACAAAGAAACCACTATATAGTCTAATATAGGAACTTCTATTTTTTGTAAGGACCCGCCCCGAATTTTCCCTATATCCGAGACGAATCCTTTGGAATTCCTAACATCCCCCGATGCCGGGCCCACTTACTAAAGACCGAGACTTTCTGCCGAAATTTCGGCAGAGTCTCCCCTATAAACTGGACATTTCCCAAAATTTCAACCTGCATAAAAACACATTTAATATTCTCAACTGGCAGCATGCACAATATATTTTCATGCAAATCACACAAATGGCCTTCGGCCTTCCAATAATTCTTAACTAACTACCCAGCAATTATACCCATTTATGACTAACATTTAGTCTGTGGCTGCACCTAACAACCTTAGGCTGCCTACGTACCCTCCTTGAGGGATCAAGCCACACGTAGTTCTCCCATAAAACCTAATTCCACTCTCAAGTGATACCTCAACTCCTTTCTCTGTATTACACAAAATCTCCCCATACGCCGGTACAACCAACGCCACGTATGGGGTCTGTCAACACGCCGGATAACCTACGCCACGTGCGACCATGCCATACTATCACATATCCCCCCATACGCCGGTACAACCAACGCCACGTATGGGGTCTGCCGGATAACCTACGCCACGTGAGACCTACACGTCATATCACATAACTCCCCATACGCCGGTACAACCAACGCCACATATGGGGCCTGTCCCAACGCCGGATAACCTACGCCACGCGGGACCTCAACATCATATCACAAATCTCCCTATACGCCGGTACAACCAAAGCCACGTATGGGGCCTGTCGACACGCCGGATAACCTACGCCACGTGCGACCTCAACACAATATTACAATAACTCCCCATACGCCGGTACAACCAACGCCACGTATGGGGCCTGTCTCAACGCCGGATAACCTACGCCACGTGAGACCTGACTTTCACTTGGTAGTGCTAGTAGTTAATCCAAAATCCGGGGAGGTATTTAAGGTAGTGCATATAGCACTCCAACTGACATTCTAGACTCTGTTGTATCCTTGTACAACCATATAATTCTAATTCTATAAATATACAAATATTCTAATATTTCGTAAACCCCAACACTAGTCTAGTACCCGATAATCCCCCTGGGACGGTGAGATTACTTCGGGAGACTCACGGTCAACCAAGGGTCAAACTACCCTAACCCTGGTCAAACGGGCCCACGGGGACCACGACCTCCAAACTCCGATCCGAAAGTTCCTACGGGTTTTATAAATTATAGGACACTTGTCCTACCAGTTTGGTTCAGATCGGACGGTCGGATCGCTCACGATCGCACGATCTAACGGTTAATATAAAAGATAAACTTTAAAATATTAAATCGGAACATCCGGGGCTCCGATTCACCATCCGTGAATTCCTACACGATCCTAGAAATCCCTAGTTTAACATATATTAAATTTGGGTCCATCCAACGGTCCCAACCTATCGAACCCGGATAACGCATAATAGGCGATATCCGTTCGATAGTCAAACGATGTCCGAATTGAGATCCGCGAAATCCTACGCGCTCGTGACGGCACGAGGACCTCAAAACTTCCCAGAGACACGCCACCACCCTCGCCCACGTGCGGCCACACGCGCGGGCAGACCGGGTGTCCAAAGTGATTACGGTCCGTCGAAAAATCTTGGAACCGAGACTCCAAACTCCTACCCTAGGTAAAACACCCCATTTGGAGTCACTTTTGTTCTTGGGCAACCCCCAAAAAGTGGCCGGAAGTGGCCGATTATGGCGGCCGAAGTTCGGCCGATTTTCAATTCGAAAATCGAATTAGTTACGCTAAGAATCGATCTAATCCTACCCAACCATCAGCTAGAACAGGCAGAGAGGATGAATTTCCATACCTTGATCGCCAGAAATGGCGGCCGGAGGAGGGAGATCGAGCTCCTTGAATTTTGGGTTAAATTCGGTCGGATTTTTGCATTTTCCGGCGAGCACAGGTGGTTCCGGTGGCTGGGATTGGTTGGGATGGAAAGAGGAGGATGGCACGGTTCTTTTGGGACCGGTGCCACCCCAAGTGGTGGCCGGATGCGGCGGCGGCGGCCCAAAAACCGCCGCTGTGAACAGTAACTCGGGAGGGGGGGGGCTGTTCTGCGCAGGGAGAGAGAGAGAGAGAGAGGGAAAAATCAGATTTTTATAAAAAATCCCATTTCGAAATATTTACGGTTATGCCACTAAACTTGTTTTGCTCGTAACTTCTTTGTTCCAACTCCGAATTGGGCCCACTACATGTCTACGAACTCGTCTCAGTGAGACCTATCCAAAAATACAAGTCACGGTCCCAAACTCTCTCCGGTTAAAAATATGACTAAAATACCCTTAAATAATTAAATAATTAAATAAGGGTTAAATTTGGGGAAATTTGGGATCGGGGTGTTACAAACTACCCCCCTTATAAAAATTTCGTCCCCGAAATTTCCGACCTGTCACTCAAAAGGGTGATGAGCATTGGGCCCGCATTTACCAGTCGGGACCCCCAGCTCTTCCTTGGAAAGCCAGACGCTTCCATTTGTGATTTGATTCTCTTCTAGTTGTCCTACTAAAAGAGGATCTATGTTCTTTGACTTGTTGATATTTTCCTTCTTTCTTCGGGATCGATAGGCCACATTACCAACACGAGGCTTTGAAAGAAAGGTCAGAAAGGATCATTTTTACCGAATTGTAATCATCATCGATCTCTCTCGACACGATCCATTTCTGATTCCGATGAAAGATCACTGCTCAAACGTGCTCACAAGAGAGGAGACCCCCAAGTACTCTCCATCTCCATAGGTAGGATTACTCAATTCATTTGGGTCTCATCCTTGAATTTGACCACAGTATCCCACCACCCACGAGCCTCTTTCT